>NC_059102.1:275486106-275786106 GCF_020740685.1 Jaculus jaculus
TAGGATTGATCAAAAGTTTCCACATGGACTAGAGGTGTGGCAAAATGATACAGTGCTTGCTTTTGGGTTTTTCTTGACAATCATTTTATTATGTGAGTGTGTTTAAGTTTGCATGTGTGCACGTGGAGGCCAGAGGTAGATACTGTTGTCTTCCTTGATTGCTCTCCAACTTATTTATGGACTGCTTGTCTAGTCAGTCAGCTTTCTGCAGGGATCCTCTGTCTCTTCCTCCCAAGTGCTAGGACTATAGGTCAGTTGTCATGCCCATTTGGGACGTGTATGGGTGCTGAAGATCTAAATTCAGGTCCCCATACTTGCATGGCAAATGCTTTCCAACTAAGCCATCTCTCCAACCCTTTGTACATATATGTTGAAGTTCACAAGCTAATGCTAGCTTTCTATCATATATTCAGGATTCATTGAGACTCACTGAATACACAGTAAGTCCACTGCTCTTTTCCATCTTCATGTTTCTTTCTGAGATTTTTTTTTTCTGAACAACTTCATTAGTATATCTTTTAAGTTATGTCTGCTTTGATAAGGTAATTTAATTTTTGTTTACTTATAAAGTTATTTCATGTTTAGTTTGGAAGGATATTTTCAAGTACAGAATTCTATACTGGTAATTATTTGGGCATTTTAAGATATGTTATTCCATTGTCTTTTAGGATCCATAATTTCAGCTTAGAAGTCAGCTGAAAGTCCTACTGTTGCCTCTTTGAAGTAATACCTCTTTTTGGTCTTAATATTTTTTTTTTTTATTAGAGAGAGAGAGAGAGAGAGAGAGAGAGAGAGAGAGAGAGAGAGGGAGAATTGGTGCACCAGGGCTCCAACCACTGTAATTGAACTCCAGATGCTTGTGCTACCTAGTGGGCATGTGTGTCCTTGTGCTTGCCTCACCCTAGAGTGGATGGCTTATGTGAAATCTGGAGAGTTGAACATGGGTCCTTAGGCTTCACAGGCAACTGCCATAACTGCTAAGCCATCTCTCCACCCCCTGCCTTAATATTTTCTATTGATCCATCTTCAGTAGTTTTACTGATGTGTCTAGTTGTGCATTTCTTTTCATTGATCATACCTAGAATTACAGACATATCTTTCCTCCATTTTGTCAATTATTGACCATTATCAATTTACATACAATGTCTACTTCATTTTATCTTTTCCTTAAAATATTCCAGTTACACATTATGTTAGGTATTTCCCAGTATGTATCTTACATATTTTATGCTGCTTGTCATCTAGTCTTTAATTATTCATGCTTGGGTTTGAGTAATTTTGCAAAATTATTTATTTATTTGAATGGGGAAGGGGGGGGAGACTAAAAGAATGTATAGGCACACCAAGGCCTCTTACTACTGCAAATAAACTCCAGATGCATGAACTACATTGTACATTGGCTTTATATGAGCACTGGGGAATCGAATGCAGACCATCAAGCTTTGCAAGCAAATGCATTTGACCACTGAGCAATCTTTCCAGCTCCTGAGTAATTTATTTCACTGATGTAACAACAGTTCAACAATCCTCTCTTCATCTTTTTCAAGTGATTAAATTTAGGTTACTGTGTTTTCCAGTCTCAGAATATCTACTTAATCCACATACTCATATTTATTCTTTTTTTCCTCTTCATATTCTCTCTCTCCCTCTCTGCTACATTCCTCCTGTGTTTCTCAAAGTATTATTAACATTAGTCCCTTAAAGAAATTTATCTGGTAACTCTAATATCTACTTAACTGTGGGTCTGCTTCCTCTTTTTGGTCTCCTACCCTTTTCTTCCCTTCCTTTTACTTCTTCCTTCTCTTTTTATCCCTCTTGCCTCTTTTCTTTCATGTATGTTAGTTGTACAAAACAATAGGATTCATTATGACACTGTCATGTGTATAGTGTATTTTGATCATGGACACTTTCCACTACCCTCACCTCTTCCCTCGCACATACTTATCCTCTTCTTCCTTAACAGTCACCCATCTACACATCTCCATTTTGGTTTAAATTCCATATATGAGAGAAAAAATGTAATGCTGTGATGCTTGTCTTGTGAATCTGGCTATTTTTGCTTAACATGATGATTCCCAGCTCCATTTGTTTTCCTTCATATTAATTCATTCACATTTCATTCTTCTGTGGGTATGTGTATCTATATCTATATCTATATCTATATCTATATCTATATCTATATCTATATCTATCTATCTACCTACCTACCTACCTACATATTCCTTTTCCATGTTTTCTTCATCTGTTGATGAGCATGAGTATATAAGTACTTGAATTGTATGCCAACTTTGATTTCTTTGGGCATTACTAAGAAGATATATAGCTGGGTCATTTGGTAGTTCTATTTGTAGTTTTTTTTGAGGGGGGGGGAAAGACCTTTTATACTGACTTCCAAAGTGACTAGACAAATTTATATTTCAATCAATACTGAGAAGAATTCCTACCACCCTCTAGTCCTTGCCAGCATGTTTTCTTGATGAGGCAATTCTGTCTGGAAGGAGATAGAATCTCAGTATCCTTTTGATTTTCTTTTTCATGATGGCTATAAATGTTGACAGTTTTTCATGTACTTATTGGCCATTTGTATCTGTGCGGAGTATTGTCTTTTTAGTTAATTTTTCTATTTATTGATTACATAATTATTTGGTGTTTTCTTTTTGAGCTCTTTATATGTATTTGGTATATTGGATGAATAGGTCACAATAGTTCATGTTCTGTAGGCAAACTTTCCACCCTGATTATTTTCTTTGCTACATAGAGGCTTTTAATTTGATGCAGTTCTATTTGTCAGTTATTTTTTTCCCATGTATGAGTGGTATAGATCTTTGATTGCTCTATACCTTACTTATTGAGACAGGGTCTTGTCTCTCACTGGTATATAGACAGGCTACTACGTTTTGTTTTGTTTTGTTTTTGGGTGTGTGTGTGCATATGTATGTATGCCACAGTACATATGTGGAGATTAAAAGACAACCTATGGTTTTGACCCTTGTCATGTTCAGTCTAGGCACATTATTTTCTGAACATTTTTGACTTGCAGTTGGTTAAATACATGGATACAGAATCTATAATATGGAAGAATAACTGCATTTTATTTTTGCTCAAGCAAATTATAGAACTACTGTAGACAATTGCTTGTGATCCCAATTTTAATACTTACTCAGATGTTCTCCACATGTACACTCAAATTCTGCCCCTTATTGACACTATATACTCACTACATGAGTGCTAGGTTTATAGTCAAGAATGCAATCTCACAGATGAGACTGCAACCAAATAGACGACTTAGGGATTAATACATGATTTTAATTGCCATATGCTTATATGAACTTTGTATGTTTACAGATATATACACAATGTATTTAATAACTTGACATGCAGCAATAATAGTTAAAATGGGTTAGTAAGCTTAACATGCATATAAACTGAAGAATATCTAATATTAAGAATTACCAAACAAAGGGGTTGGAGAGATAGTTTAGTGGTTAAGGTGCTTACCTGCAAAGCCAAAGAACTTTGTATAATTTGCCAGTACCCACATAAGCCAGATGCACAAGATGGCACATGTATCTGGAGTTTGTTTACAGTGGCTATAAGCCCTGGTGCACCCATTCTCTCTCTCTCTCTCTCTCTCTCTCTCTCTCTCTCTCTCTCTCCAAATAAAAAAATAAATGAATAAAAATAAAAAAATAAAAGAATTACCAAAGAAAATATAGATATTTACATTAGTTTGTGTAAAAAATACTTTTAAAATGGAATCAGATGCTATCTGATCTGAAAAGAATGAGGATATAATTGAGGGTTTTATGTGATCTTTTCTGATTGCTTTCAAATTTGAGTACTGTACAATAGGTGTGTTTAATGAATAGATGAAAAGAATTATAGATAGACATTTTTTTCTAATGACATATTTAGTTGCCCATATGAATTGGACATCAGTACACAGGGAAAATGCTTTCGGTTTTGAATTAACACTGAGGCACTTTGTAGTGTATAAGTCTAATTAGGATGGTTCCTGACCTCAAAAATAAGTTAGCACCTTTTCTTTTTTCTTTTTGTGATATTTTAAGACATTAAAGGTATCAGTGAACATCATTTAAGGACATCCTCATTTAAGAAAACTCAAATGCTAAAGAACTATAGAGTCAAAACATGTAACTAGGGAATTAGTCATATTACAAACTTTTCTTAGTTATAGGCTTCACTTAGAATTAGTAATTCATTTGCACATTTAAAATAGTATTATCAAATTAAAAATATAATTTTTAAAGAAGTTTTAAAAATTTTATTTGGAGAGGGAGGGAGGGAGGGAAGGAGGGAAGGAGGGAGAGAGAGAGAAGGAGGGAGGGAGAGAGAGAGAGAGGGAGAGAGAGAAATAAAGAGTAAAGGAAAAATACTAGGCATGCCAGGGCCTCCAGACACTGCAAAGGAATTCCAGATGCATGTGTCACTTTGTGTATCTAATTATACATGAGTACTAGGAAATTGTGCCCAGATTGTTAGGCTTTCCAGGTAAGTGTCTCAACCTCTGAGCCATCTCTTCAGCCCTAAAAAATAATTTTTTTATAAATCCTTTTACTATGCAGAGCATGATGTGCCTTATTTGGGATAAACATACCACAACTATTAAGGGTTATAATAAAAGTGCTTTAAACTCCTTACTGTTATTATAATTATAATTTACATCTGTCTGGGACTTACGATATACAAAGTACTTTCACAAACACTTATTCTTTTCAAAGAAAGGCATCACAAGACTACGAACTGATACTAAATTGTTTTCCTTATCAATAATGGTATTTCTTAAATAAAGAAAGAAACCATGCCTATAATTTCATAATTTTAAAACAATTTACTTTTTTTTTCTAATCTTCTTAAAAGGCAATATGGTAAAGCACTGGCTTTGGAATGAGCATGACCTATACTGAATCTCAATTTTATTTACTTGGTAGCTATAGGAGTTTGAGCAAGCTACATAGCTTAGATATATTCCATTTTTCTTCTCTGAGAAATAGGAATTCTGGCCTCCCAGGAGTAGATTAAATAAAAAAATTATTATATTACAGTAATATCTTGCATATAGTAAAAACTCAATAACAATAACATTACTAATAACATTATTATCAGTAAAATTATTTTTAATTTACTCTAACATTTCAGTAAAACTTAATATACAAAGTAAAAACATGAGTCAATGACTGGTACAAAGGCACAGATCAAGTCAAGAAGAGAAACTGGGAGAGGCAGATCTTTGCTTTAGAAGCAAATTAGACAGTGCAACCAAGGGAAATTGAAGCATCAGAAAAACCTGTGATTATACTTAAATCAGTTTAAATTCAAGATGCTTGAACAGTGTAGAAAGTTATGATAAGGCAATTTTGCCTTAGCAAGAATAAAGTGGAAGGATATTTGTGCTGTGAATGTTGAACAAAAGAAAAGTAGCGCAGGGTTGTTCTGGCATTTCCACTTTATCTCCCTGCCCATTCCTGAGTTCATTATTTGTAGGGCTTCACAAATTATATCATCACACAAAAAAGTAATAGCAATTTCTTTGAAAACATCCTAACAACTGAGCAGGGCATACAATAAGCACTTAGTAAACATCCAACATACCTAAGTATAAAACTGAATCTTTAAATATTGAAAAATCATTTCATGTCACAGAAAACAAATCAGCCAACATTCAATATTAAGATACAAAGTTAAGACAAGAATACTGAGGTTGAAATGTGCTATGCTGTGTGGTTTTTAGCTTTTAACTTTTGGCTTGTGCTTCTCTCTGCTTGGACCTATGAAGACAGGCCAGCTTCTTCTGCCATTATGGAACTTCCCCTGGATCTGTAAGCTTCAATAAATCCCTTCCTCCATAAAAAAAAAAAAAAGAATACTGAGGTGTTGGCATATTATCCCTGACTATCTTTTATGATTCTTCTAGACAAAGGATGTCATAGCAAAAAGAGAATCACATATGCTCTTGGTAAACATACATTTAGTCTAGAGATTTGAAGGCTGTTTTACATCTTAGGTGTGTAGAAAAAGAAGTGCCATTAGTCTGCAGTCCATCTTTTTTACCCCACAAATTTGCAGTTTGGAAGGGGTGAGGACAAAGAAAGAGTTAAATTGTACTCCCTAGAGCAAGGGTCTGTTTTCCTGCTTCTCATTCTCTGAACCTCCCAGAAGAAATTGCTGCTTAGAAAAAGGAAAGTCAAACATTTATGAAACATATTGCTACTTAGAAAAAATAAGACTTGTTTGCAAAGAGTAGCCCTATCAAGAGAGAGGTGGGAGAAGAGCATCCGTCATTTTATATTACATATAAGCAGTTTATTAAAGAATTAAATATTTATGGACTATAAAGTAAGGCAGGCGACGAGTAGCAAACAGCTTGCTGAGAAGTGCATTATAAAACAATGAGTCTGTCAGTGACTGCTAAAGAATGGAGAGTACAAATGCTTTATAAGATTCCTAGGTTAGCTGTGAGTGTCCAGGTTAGCTGAAAAGGACACAGCATCCAGCCCTGACACACTGACTCTGGCTGATGTGCATGTGGAAAGATTTCAGTGAACAAAAGTGTGCTTTTGGGAAAGGGCTACAAGGGCTTTCTACTTGCTTCTTTCCAAGTGAATACATATTAATCTAGATAACATAACTCATTTCACTTCTTCTTTTTGTTATATAAGTCTATAGAGGACAAAGAAATATTTCCCTTCTTTACACAATCAAGGGAAAGATCAGAATATCTGAACTAATTCTCCGAGTTCAGAAAAGAATCAACTGAGATTTACAGGTATAAAGTGACTCATCCAAGTTCACATAGCTAGCTAATGATCAAGATGAGAAAACCTAGCCCCTATCTACTAGGTCTATCTTCTTTTCCCTAGCACCACCTTTTCTCATTCCCTTTTAAAACTAGAATTATGTGCTTTTTTTTAAAATCATAATACTGTATTTTAGAAGTTGTGGGCTTCTTTACCAACAAAATTGTATTTCAGACATATTTAGATGATAGTTTCATGAGGAAAATAGCTTTAAATAGATATAACTTTACATACTTTCTAGGAGAAACACGGTATAATCTAACTCTTCAAAGTTGGTGATAACAGGATGCTGTTAATGAAATGCTGGCTCTTTTTGGAAGAAACTGAAGGCTTTCTTCACCCACCAACTAGCTGAGAAAATGAGCTGCATCCTTTAAGAAAATGAGTTGCATCCTTTATGAAAGTGACTCATCAAGATGTGAAGGTGTTCATAGTCTGAGATGCAAGAGAATGTCACCTTCCTTGATCTTGTGAAAGTCATAAGCTTTTCTGTGTTCTGGATACACTAATTTGGAATTCTGTCCCTTAGAAAGGAATAGAATTCCATGTTGTCAAACTTAAAACACTCATTTGGCTTCTCTATAACTGAGCCAGAAGTTGTTCTAGGAAACTGGACATATGTTGAAAGCCAAATTAAATCATGAAATAAATTCTTTGTACCTATACAGCTGCTGAAAGTGCCAAATTGCTAAAGTCAAACCACTGTTGCCCTTGCCCGTAACCTCACTGTTCTTGGCAGTGTTTGAATTTGTATACAACACATAAAATCTATGTAATCTGATTTCTTTTTCTTAAAAAATATAATACAGAGGTACGACTAACTAGTACAAAGTTGATGAATTTAATGTTCATATATCAATGAGTTTAAGAATACATCTGACAGTCCCTGAAGATACTCAACACCTACCAAAGTAGAGATCCACAGGCTCCTAAGAGCTCATCACTGAAGTAGACTTAAAACTCCCCCACCAAGGCTCAGGGAATTTTGTAGAGGAGGGGACTGTAAGAGCCACAGGTTGAGACATCATGCCTGTAGGAAGTGTTTTTTATATACATATGTGTTTTAATCTTATACTGAGAATAGAAGTTGTTTACACACTACCATTACATAACATTTTAATTTGACTATATTTTTTCCCTCATCAGTGAGCTTTGTATCTTAGTATTTTCATTTCTCTAAATATCTTTTCATTTTAATTTGGAAAGTACTTTGGCATTTCTAGTCAGGCAAGCCTCATGATAATGAACTCCCATACTTAAAAACAATAATTTATTTATTTATTTGATAGAGAGATATAGAAATAGGGAGAGGGGAGGGAGGGAGAAGGAGAGGGAAAGGGAGAGGGGGAGAGACACAGAGAGAGAGCATGCCAGGGCCTCCAGCCACTGCAAATGAACTCCAAAGGCATGTGCCCCCTTATGCATCTGGCTTATGTGGGTCCTGGGGAATCAAACTTAGGTCCTTTGGCTTTTCATGCAAGTGCCTTAACCACTAAGCCATCTCTCCAGCCACAGCCACGTCCCCATACTTTTTGTCTGAAAGTCCTTATTATTTTTATTTTAGCATGATGAATCCCATTCTCTCTTAAGTTTGTAAGATTTATTCTGAAAATTCCATTGGTAATCTTATCGAAAATTCTTTGTATGCGATGATTTATTGTTGTCTTTAACTTTTGATGGTTTTTAAAATGTATCTTAGTCAAGAGTTATTTATATTCAACAGAGTAGGAGTTCTTTGGGTTTCATGGATCTAAATGTCTATTCTCCTCTGTAGATATGATACGTTTCTTGTGATACCTTTTTTTTTTTTTTTTTTTTGAGGTAGGGTTTCTCTCTAGTCCAGGCTGACCTGGAATTCACTATGTAGTCTCAGGCTGGCCTCGAACTCATGGCAATCCTATTACCTCTGCCTCCCAAGTGCTGGGATTAAAGGCATGTGCCACCACACCCGGCCTATGATATCTTTTAATAATGTTCTTCCCTTTTCTTTTCCTCTACTTCTTAGAACCCCATAATACATATCATTTCACTTATTGTTCTGTAAGACTTTAGGCTTTCTTTACATTTTTCATTTTTTTCCCCCTAGCTGGGTAATTTCAAAAGATGTGTCTTTGTGTTCATTGATTCTTCTGCTTCATTGAATCTTTTGTAGAAGCTTTATATTGAATTTGTCAGCTCTAACTTGTATTCTTCAGATTTCCTGCTTTTAAATGGTTTCTCTCTTTGAACTTGAACTTCTTGTGTTCATGCATTTGACTGCTTTTATTAGTTATACATATTTTCTTGTAACTCACTGAGGTTTTTCATAAATGTTATTTTGAATTCTTTGGTAGTGCCTGCTCTCTAGATCTCATTAGCTTATTCCTTTGGTGGCAGCACATTTTCTTGAATTTTCATACTCCTTGTGGACTTGTGCTGTTGTCTTCACATCTGAGAAAGGAGTCATCTCCTGTCTACTGACTGCTTTGGGTTGGGAAAGAAACTTGAATCACTGATCTTGACCAGAGACTGCAAAAGTTTCCCATCTTTATGGATAGACGTGCCTCACTCCTATTGTTAACTTTGGGGCTGAAGAAAAAGAGTTGTGTGCCTTCTCCCAATTTACAAACAGACCCAATGCTGACAGCTTCCCATTGGTTTCCTGTATGGGAATACCCTGGTGTTCGAGGTTGTGTGTTTTCTTGCAAACTTAAGCTGGTTACTGAAATGTGTACCTGCTACTGATATCAGTGTGCTGTTCATGGGAGCTTGCATTGGCTGTGGTTACTTAAGTATGGATCTTTACTGACTTCAATGTGCTGTCCCTGGGAGTTTACGCTGGCTGTGTACTAGATATACACAAGAGGTCATTTACATGGAGATGTTAATGGGGTTCTCTAGCACATAAAGGCTATTTGGCAAGTAACCTTGGAACAATCATGAGTACACTTTATGTGAAGTCCACAAACTGATTACCTGGATTTGTACCTGACTACTGCTGTGAGTTCCTGCCCTTCTCTCTACTCTTAGCTGCCAACAGCTAATTCAGACATGAAAAAGCTGTTGTTCTGAGTGGGTCAGATGGAAGTGGCACTCTTTGGTCAGAATTTTGCAAGTTTTGTTTCCCCCATAGAAGAAACTGGTATCTCTGTTGAGGGTAATTAAGTCTTCTTACTCTCATCCGTGCATCAAGTTTCTGTTTGCCTCATCAGTGTGTTAGAACTTTGCAGCTACACTCTATGGTTTCCACAGTTATTCTTTTCCATGGGTAGTTTTGAAAGTCAGTTTCCACAATGAAGAGCTGAAACTTCCCTCTGTACCTTGCTGAAATCACAATCCCTACACACTTTCCATAGAGCAAGATTCAGAGGCATCTTCATGGGAAACAATAACCAAACTACTTTGTGGTGTGTACGGTTTCTCATACCCTAATTCTCATCAATGCTGAAAGATAGATATGTTCACTTCAAACTGAACACTGCCAATATAACAAAAATGAATAAGATAAAGAATAGAGTGGATACAAAGTTGGTATTTTACTTGAATATTTGATTAACAGTTTCATTAACAATGCAAATAACTTTATTTTCAAATAATATTCATATGACTACATAAAATAATAAAACTTGCTATTTCCTAAAATTTTCCTGTTTGAAATTTCCCTAAGATAGACATTACTTTGTGTGTATTAAGTATGGATGAGTAAATGTTTTTAAAATTGTTTTAAATGTCTTATCTACCAAGTTAGTTGAAATGGTTGGATAAAATAGAGGCAATGGCTGGAGAGATGGCTTAGTGGTTAAGGCACTTGCCTGCAAAACCTGAGGACCCAGGTTCAATTTTCTGGGTCCCACATAAGCCAGATCACAAGGTGGTGCATGTGTCTGGAGTTTGTTTGCAGTGGCTAGAGGCTCTGGTGTGCCCATTCTCCCTCATAAATAAATAAGAATTTATTTTTATTTATTTTATATCTCCTTTTTAAATTACTGGCCTCTGCTACTAAGTATTTTCCTTCTCACGCAGAAGAATAAAAATTTTAAAAAGGACTAGAGAAATGGCTTAGTGGTTAAGGCACTTGGCCTGCAAAGCCAAAGGACCCAGGTTCAATTCCCCAGGACCCACACATATCTGGAGTTTGTTTGTAGTGGCTGGAGGCCCTGGTACACCCATCCCCTCTCTCTCTCCTTCTTTTTCCCAAATAAATAAATAAACTAATAAATAAGAAATAATAAAATAAGAAATAATAAAAAGTAGAGGCAAAAATTCAAAGCTAACTTAAGTCAGAAATGAATCTATAAGCTAGAGACAAAAAGTGAATGCCCAAAACAAAACTAAGACATTAACTAATTAAGGTGATTAACAATAGATGTAAGGGCTGATGAGATGGCTTAATGGCTAAGGCACTTGCCTACGAAACCTAAGAACACTTGTTCGAATCTCCAGGTCCCATGTATAGCCAGATGCAAGAGACACAATATTACACATGTGCCCAAGAGGGTGCACACATTTGGAGTTCATACACAGTGTTTGAAAGATCTTGGTGTGCCCATTCTCTCTCTGTTTCTGCCTTTCCCCCCCTCCCTCTCTCAAAAATAAAAAATAAAAATAAATTTAAAAATATAGGTAAAATTATCTATATTGATGAATGTTTCTCTTGCAGTTGCTATTTCCTGAAAAGTATGGCAGCCAAAATCATAATTAAAAGCAAAATACTGGCACCAATGAAGAACATACTATAAAAGAAGGTGCTTACAAAGAACTGTTTAGATGAAACTGTGAGGGCTGATATTTGTGTGCAGATCTGGAACCTTAAAATGCTATATTAAAGGCCTCTGAAATCAAGGGTAGCAGTGTATAGGGTGCTAAACTTGAAATAATTAGGACTCCTCACTTTGGGAAGCCAAGACTAATGGAGGCACTACACAGGTAAAACTGATTTACCAAGCCATAGTATTAGGGCATCTCTTAAACGATGAAAGTAGTAAACATAGGTGAAATATAAGGAATTAAAATGAAATAGGATCACTTCATTTAACAAAGTTTCAGAAATTGTTACTTCAAGAGTAAAAAACAGTAATGTATTGGAAGTATCAAAACAAATAAATGGCTAGACGTGGTGGCACATGCTCTTAATCCCAGCACTTGGGAGGCAGAGGTAGGAAGATCACTGTGAGTTTGAGGTCACCCTGAGACTACGACATATTGAACTCCAGGTCAGCTTGGGCTAGAGTGAGACCCTACCTTGAAAAGCCATAAAATAAATAAATGGATAATGTATTCATCATATATTATAGGAACAAAAGAGTGTCTTTCAGTTGACAGCAGAGAGCACAAGGCACACTAGTAGCACTTTTGAGTACTAGGCTACCTTCTGCATGGCAATCACATATTGTTATGCATGTTATTATGTAGTCTTATTCAATTTTTAATGGATAAACATGATCAAGCCCATTTAATCAATGCAAAAATTTGACAACAGCAAAAACTGTAGCATAATTAAAAATCTAAGACTGAGATTTAGGGGGAATTATTTTATGATTCAAACAGCAAAACTCTAATGCTAAAGATCTCTATCAATAGTCTTATGTGATAAAAATCTATTGTATAAAATAGCTAGAAGTTGTTGCAATGTAGTAAGGGAATTTACTAAGACTTGGTTTCTGAATTTTCACACTTCTAAACCAAAAATGCCACTAATATCCATGTGTGTGAATTTCCCCAAATAAACCCAAAATCAGTAACATGATTGAAAGCCAGCTCTTCTGCCATCTTTCCCAAAGGAGATGTGCTAAGGAAGACAGTAAATTAGTAGGTTTGAAAACCCATTTCTTGTGTCTTCAGTGTTTTCAATGCAACATAACAAAGATGAATTTGCTTCTGTATAAATAAAAGGCACAGACTAAACTGTAATTCTAGGAGCTATTATTATGAGCTCTCAAAACCAATTGTTAACAACTGGGTAAACCAAAGTCCATACATAACTGAACACTGTAGATTATTTTCTTTTTTTGTTTTTTCCATTTGGCACTTTAAAAGTCTGTACTTTCTTGTTTGTCCCTAGGAAAAACTAGTTATCAGGACAAAGTCATTGTTTTTGAAGAATGACCAGAGATGTCAGGTTTTTCTCTATAAACTGAAACAGGGAACTGTGTCATTCCCTATAGGATCTAAAAGAAAGCTGTAGCTTTAAGGCAGATAATTCCCATGTACACACAGTAAGAAGGGACAAGCTGTGTTTCGTAGACTAAATCTTCAGAAAAAGATTTGATCCTCAGGCAATATTTGCAAACAATGAACAACAGGTTCCATGGGGTGAGTACAGCAGCTGAAACAGCCTATGTGTAAAGTGAGCACCAGCATATGATTAACAGCTTGTAGATGACGGTGGAATGACATTGTTTGTGTTATTTTTTATGCTCAATCTGTAAAATTTTTATGCTAAATATGTAAGATCTTATCAAAGAAGGAAATAATATCTGTCACAGAGGATTTGAAAATTAGCATAATCAAGGCTGGAGAGATGGCTTAGTTGTTAAGGCATTTGACTGCAAAGCCTAAGGACTCATGTTCAACTCTCCAGATCCCACATAAGCCAAGTGCACAAAATGATGCAAGCACTCAATGTTGCACATTTGCACAACGTGGTACATGTGTCTGGAGTTCAAATGCAGTGGCTGGAGGCCCTGGCCCACCAATTCTCTCTCTTTCTTTCACTCTCCCCCATAAACACAAAACAAAACATCAGCAACAACAAATGGCCAGTCTGTTGGGCTTTCATCAAAAAATTAGCATAATTCCTCACAAATAATGAAGAAATTTAGGGAACTTAATACAAATAATGCCCCAAATAGATAGTGTAATTATATTTTGTTATTAAGAAGAAACCAAGCACATTTCACCTTTATTGCTAATGTCATGGTTTACCTAAATTGCTGCAATAACTTCTAGCTAATTTCTTTTTTTTTTTTTTAGCATAACTGCTAGAAATTTGATCACATCACTCCTTGAAAAACTTCCAGTGAAGTCTCAACTCCTTTAGTATAAAAACTCAGGTCAACCATACAAAGAGCTGTGATATGGGGTGTCTTTGAGAGAGACAGAGCTCTTCTCAGCTTTTGGTTGAGGTGCAACTCAGGAGTTAGAATGACAGATGATCATGCTCTTTCAAAACTTCTAATGTGTCAGTGGCCTCCAGGTTCTTTGACTAATCAATTCCATAGACCATAAAGGGCAAAGTTTAGAAATTAGAGATTATAGAGCTTAAGAGAAGGAAAAAAAGGCAGAGCTCCTGCCCCGGAAGCAGGAGGGCACTCTTGGAATTGGGAAAGCCTTCCTGGAGACCTTAATTGGGCTTTTTTTTGTAGGAATTTATTGGTTAAGGGCTGAGTCGTTCAATCCAGCTGCTATCTCAGGTGTCTATGTACTTTGAGCCTTCCAGGAAAGAGAACAAGCCAATTTACATTCCTAGGAATAAGGAAAAAACAAACAAACAAACAAATCCCAAGCCATATGTCCAGGTATCTTATAATCTTATTTACATCCTTATATATGGTTCTGAGAGAAGGAAATTTCACTTAGGGAAGAAAATAGATAAGGAAAAACCAGATCCTATGCTATATGTTTTAGATACCTAATAATCTTATTCATAATCTTCTGATTGGACATTCCTGCTTCTAGGCAGAGAAAAAAAGTGCTCACTTTTGGGGCCCTGTTACCTCAGATGCCTAGCTAATTTCTATGTCCTATACTTGAAAAAAAAAAAAAAATAACAAGATTGACAAACTCTTAGCCAAACTAACCAAAATAGAGAAAAGACTGAAATAAAAAAGAATAGAGAAATAAAGGACTTGTCACAAAGATTTCAATAAAATCCAGAGATTCACCATGGAAAACTATGAAAACCTCTATTTCAAAAAGCTGGAGAACTCAGATGAAATAGATAAGTTTCTAAGTGTATCTGACCTATCAAGATACTAGCCAGAAGATATAATTTAAACAGACCCACAATGAGCAATGAGATGAAAACAATAATTAAAAAGACACCACAAAGAAATGCCCAGGACCAGATGGATACAATGGCATATTCTATCCAAGTTTTAAGGAAGACTGAATATTAATACTTTTCAGAATGTTCCACAAAATAGGAAGGAAATGAACTAGTGTTCAAAACTCATTCTATGAAGCCAGTATTTCCCTGAATCCTAGGCTAGATAAGACAGACAGACAGACAGACAGACACACACACACACAGAAAACCACAGTCCAATTTCCCTGATTGAACATAGATACAAATATTCTCAACAAAATACTTGCAAACAGAATTCAAGAGCACATTAAGAAGATAACATACCATGACTAAGTTGGTTTCATTCCAGGATATGTAAGATTGGTTAAACATTTATAAATCAATAAATAGCATTTACCATTATAAATAAACTTAAGAATATAAATCATGATTATCATGATAGATACAGAAAAGGCATTTGACAAAGTTCAACATGACTTCATTACGACAGTTCTAGAGAAATTAGGAATATTTGGAACATACCTCAAAATAGTAAAGGATATATATGACAAATCTATAGTATACTATAATTATAATATAAATTATAATTCTATAATTGTAGCTAAATTATACTGAATGAGGAAAAACTGAAAGCATTTCCCCTAAAACCTAGAATGAGACAAGAGTTCCCATTATCTCTACTCTTATCAAAATACTTTGCCAACACCTAGCTAGTACAATAAGACAAGGACAAGCACAGAAAGGATAAAATTGTAAAGGAAGAAATCAAACTATCTCTATTTGTAGATGGCATAATGTTATATTTCAGTGAACCTATAAACTCTACAGAAAACTCTCAGATTTAATAAACACTGTCAGTAAAGTTGTGTGATAAAAATCGACATGCAAAATTAAGTAGCTTTCATATATTCCAACAATGAACTTGCTAAGAAAGAAATTAGAAAAAATAACATATTCATGGTAGCTCCAAAAACCAATAAAGTATTGAGGAATAACCTTACCAAGGAAAGAAAACATGGCACATTAAAAAAAAGAAATAAAAGAAGATGACAAATGTTGGAGAGACATTTTTGTTCATGGATTGATAGGCTCAATATTACAAAAAAGGTTCTAATACGAAAAGTTAAATACAGATCCAGTGCAATTCCTATCGAACTTCCAATGACCTTCTGAGATCTAGGAAAAAACAATCTAAGAAATCACATGGAAGCATAAAAGCCCAAACATAGCCAGAGCAAACTAAAACAGAAAGAGCACAGCTGAGGTATTAAAATTCCAGACCTAAAATTATGCTATAGAGACAATGACAACATGGTACAAGCACAAAAAAAGACATATAGTTCAAGGAATAAAAGAGGGGATCCAGAAATAAACCCACACAACTATGGTTACCTGATTTTCAATAAGGGTGTCAAAACCAAACACTGGAGAAAAGACAAATTATTACAAGATGGTGCTGGCAATACTGGGCATCTGCAAGCTGAAGAATGAAATTAGATCTGTATCTCTCACACTGAACAAAGGTCAATCAAAATGGATCAGAGAACTTTATTTTAAGCTGGAAAGGCTGAAAATGCTAGAGGAAAACATAGGCAATACATTAGAGGTCATAGGTATAAGTAAACTTTTTAAACAGGACTCCAATGGCACAGAAATGAGTCCCCAAACTCAAATAGCACTACACAAAATTAAAACATTTAATCACAGCAAAGGAAACTGTTAGCAGAGCAAATACAGCACCTATAAAGTGGGTGAAAATCTTTACTAGCTACTCCTTTGGTGGGGGGTTGATATCTAGATTATCTAGAACTACAAAAACTAACCATACATTCCCCCCCACCAAACTTTCAACTAGTAAATGGACTAATAAAACCAACAATTCTCAAAAGAAAAAATGGCCAACCAATTTTTTAAAATGTTCAACATCCTTAGCTATCAAGGGAATGCAGATTAAAACTTTTTTGCAATTTCAGCTCATCCCAGTCAAAATGGCTAT
Source organism: Jaculus jaculus (assembly GCF_020740685.1). Lineage (NCBI taxonomy): Eukaryota > Metazoa > Chordata > Mammalia > Rodentia > Dipodidae > Jaculus > Jaculus jaculus. The sequence goes on from NC_059102.1 coordinate 275,502,926, forward strand.
CGTCAATAAAAATAATGACAACAAATGCTTGCAAGGTTGTAGGGAAAGGGTACACTTATTCACTGCTGGTGGGAGTATAAACTGTTGCAACCTCTAAGGAAATCAGTGTGGATGTTTCTCCAAACGAACTAAAATTTGAACTATGATATGGCTTAGTTATACCACTCCTAGGCATGTTCCCAAAGGACTGGAGTTTATTCAGAATAACTAAGAGAAAGGAGATCCTGTAGAGATTTCTTAGGTCCCCAACTTCTTTGCCTCTCTAGACTCTTAAAAATTGGACTCCAAAGAGATATTTTTAATGTGGGTTATATTTTCTTTAGGGTGTGTGTTCATGTATATTTGTGTGGGCGCCTATGTACCCAGGTATGCATATGCCATAGCACACATGTGGAGGTCAAAGGACAACTTTTGAGTGTTGGTTCTTACCTTCCAACTTGTGTGGGGCAGGGTCTCTCTTTCTTTCCACTGTTGTTCACTGCTGATCTTGCCACTTAGTAAGCAAGCTGGCCTATCAGCTTCTGGGAAATTCTCTTGTCCCTACCTCTTATCCTGCCATCAGCACACTGGGATACAGAAGTCACTACTGCTTCCAGCTTTTATGCACAGTTTGGAACTTAGCTCTGGTACTCAGGCTTGAGCCACAAGTACTTTATCCAATGAGACATCTCCCCCACTGGATTATATTGTTGAATATTTAGTATAGTAGACATTACAACTAGTAAGTGCATAAAATACATATCAACACAAAGACATTCATATAATGAATTTTTATCTTCTTTAAAAATTTTATTTATTAGACAGAGAGAGAGAGAGAGAAGCAGATAGAGAAAGAAAATGGATGCACCAAAGCCTTCAGCCACTGCAGCAACCTCCCAATACATGTGCCAACTTGTGCAGCTAGCTTATGTGGGTCCTGGGGAATCAAACCTTGATCCTCTGGATTTGCAGGCAAGTGTGTTAACTGCTAAGCCATCTCACCAGACCAATATATATAATGGATTTTTATGTACAATAAATATGTTTTATAAAAATAAACTATACTAGTGAGAATAGTAGCATTATTTTACCTTTTGGCAATTTTCTTATTTTCTGACTTAATAGAAAACATCTGGATTTTTCTATCTGTTTCTGAAAAATTCCACTGTAAATACAATAAAGAAATGAAGGTAGGCTGGGTACGGTGGTGCATGCCTTTAATCCCAGCACTCGGGAGGCAGAGGAAGAAGAGCACCATGAGTTCGAGGCCACCCTGAGACTACATAGTGAACTCCAGGTCAGCCTGGACTAGAGTGAGACCCTACCTTGAAAAAAAAAAAGAGAATGAAGATAGAGGCAAATACTATCCTAGTATAATTTTAAAAATGATTTTGAAATCAGTCTTGGTATTATTCTAAAGCTATATTATTAGTTATGAACTTATATAAATGATATGAAAGATCCCACTGGATAAATACTAACCTTCATATATGTAGGGTGGTATTCCACAGATGTAGGAAAAGAATTATAACCTGAACAGTACTGAGAACACACTAGACTAGCACACTAAAATTCCTACAAGCTACCATGAAAAGGCATGTAGAGCATTCACTAGAGCCTTCAGAATGATCATGGCTTAGCTAATAGTAAAGCTAAGTAAATTCTTGAGTAAAGGTTACTTCAGGGGCTGGGGAGATAGCTCAGCAGTTAAAAGCACATGCTTGCAATGAATGCTAGACTGGGGTTCAATTCCCTAGTACTCATGTAAAGCCAGATGCATACAGTGATGTATGTATTGGGGTTTAATTGCAGTGGTACCCATTCTATCTATCTCTTTTCTCCCTCATGCAAATAAAATGTATTTACAAAAAACATACTCCCTGACCAGCCTAGTTGTGCCACCAAAAATAGAGACTCCTGACCTGATCATATCCCTCAGCCCTGAGCATTGAGTAGGCTGCCTTGGGTCCAGGTGAGTGCTCCTCCAGTACCCTACAGGTACAACCTGGGGTCCCACTCACTGGGATTAGGGATCAAACCCATTTGACACTATACTCTTCTGGAGCAAGGACTTCCCCAGCCCTGAGCACTGAGTAGGCCAGACTTCCAGGGGTCCAGCACAGACCTGTGCAGAGACTGTATTCCAGGAGGAGCCTACTCAGCTTCCAGTTGTTTAGCCCAAACCTGAAGACAGACTGCCATCCTATGCTCACCTGGATCAAGGCTCACCAGGCCTCAACATAGGCTCCATAAGAGCTATTGTTGCATTCTCAGTAAAACAAAAGGTCTGTTTCAAGATGAGCACACTCCAATGCAAGACAAATGATGCAAGAAGCCAGAGCAAGATATCCCCTCCTAAAAAGCCTATTCCTATAGTGGAAGTCTTCAGTGAAAACTACTTATAAGGAACTTGAGACACAGAATTCCAAAATGCAACTACAATAAGTATATTCAACAAACTGAATGATGTCATGAACAAACGTGCTGAATGAAATAGAAACAACCAAAGAAACAAAAAGAAATCAACAGACAGCTGAATAAAGAATCTAAAAGAACTCAAAAGACTGCTGAATAAAATGGATGAGAATTAACAACAAAAAAAGAACTCAACAGACAGTGGAATGAACTCAATGAGGACATGATCAAATGCAGAAATGAATTCCAAGATTAAAAAAAAAGCCAAATCAAGAAATGAAAATGGACTTCAGTAAGAGGTGGAGATGTTGAAGAAAAACCTACTGGAAATCAAAAATGAAATAATTCATTTAAAAGGATCCCAGGAAAGCCTCACAGAATACATGATGTAGAAGACAGACTACCAGAGATTTAGGACAAGACACAGGCCATAGATTAGGAGGCTAAAATCAATAGGTACCAAAAACCATATAAATAGAACACATTCAGATCATGGGCATACAAAAAGGGGAAGAACTATAAGCCAAAAGCATAGAAAATATCTTCAGTAACATTATAGAAGAAAATTTTCTGAAACTTACAAGACAGAGGCCCATCCAGGTATAAGAGGAGCACAAAACATCAGACAAGACCAGAGAAGAAATTCCAAACATCACATTATAGTTAAAACACTAAACATAGAAAAGAGAGTACTAGAAACTGTAAGAGAAAACAGCTCATCATTTACTAAGGTAATCCCATCAGAATTAGAAGATGAAGAAAAACTTTCCATGATCAAAGCTGGTTTTATGAATATATGAGTACTAAGCCAGTCCAACAGACAATTCTGGATGGAATACTTCCCACTGAGAATAACAAACACAATCAATTAGCTACAGGAGGGGAAAAAAGTCAAAACTAGAAGAGACATAAAAGCAAATGAAGATCAAGAAAATACCAAACTACAGTCTTCAACTTGTCAGGGATTAACTGACACCTCTCAGTTGTAACTCTGAACATCAATGCACTCAACTCCCTGATCAAAAATAGAAATAGGAAACAAGCAGGTATGGTTATACAAATATCTGATAAGATAGATATTAAAGCAAAAATAAACAAAACAAATAAAGACAGCTACTTTCTACTTATCAAGGGAACACTTTAACAACAGGGTATCATAATTGTAAACATATTGTGCACCAAACACAGGTACACCAAATTTTATAAAGAAAAATCTACTAGATATAAAGTAAGACATAAATCCCAAGTTGGAGATATGTCTTAGAGATGAAGGTACTTGCCTATGAAGCCTAAGGGCCCAGGTTCAGTTCCTTAGAACCCACTTAAGCCAGATGTACATGTTGGCACATGTGTCTAGAGTTCATTTGCAGTGGCTAGAGGCACTGGTATGCCCATTCTCATTCTCTCTGTCTCTGTCTTTCTCTCTCTCTCTGGCTTTCTCTCTCATAATAATAAATAAAAAATATTAAAGTAAGACATAAATCCCAACACAACAGTGGGTGATTTGAATACTCCACTACCATCAAGAGCCAGATTATCTAACCAGAAAATAATAGAGAAACAATAGAGCTAAATAACACCAATAGATAAAATAGACTTAACAGACATATGTATCACTTACAAGAATACACAATCTTCTGGGAAGTTTATGAAACATTCTGTAAAACGGGTCATACATTAGGACATAAAGCAAGTCTTCTCAAATTCAGGAACACTGACATAATCCCTTGTATTATATATGACAACAATGCAGTAAAGCTAGAAATCAACAACACTAAAACAACAGATTGAACACATTTGGATAATGAATGGGCCATTAAGGTAATCAGAAAGGAAATTAAAAACCTGCTAGAACTGAAAGAATGAAAACACAAACTTAACAAAGCTTATGGGACATAATGAAGGCAGCCCTAAGATGGAAGGGAATACCTCTAAATGCCTATGTTACAAAAATAAGAAGAGCAGGAACAATCCAAACCTAAAATTACCTGAAAGAAAGAAATAAGATCAGCATAGAAATCAATGAATTGGATATGAAGAAAACAATTTTAAAAAGTGATGAAACAAAGAGTTGGTTCTTTGAAAAAATAAACAAGATTGATCAAAAGAAAAAGAGAGAAGACTATAAGCAATAAAATTAGAGACAATAAGTAGATGTTACAACACATACTAATGAAAGTAAGAGAATTATTAGGACACATTTCAAAAACCTACATCTCACAAAATCTGGAAGAAGTGAATTTCTTACCTTGCCTTGACTGAGAAAAGAGAAATCATCTGAATAGAGCTATAACACCTAACAAGATTGAAGGAGTAATTAAAAGATCCCAACTAACAAAAGGACAGATGAATTCACTGCCAAATTCTACCAGACATCTGTAGAACTAAAACCACTTCTCAAGTTATTTCACAAAATTGAAATAGTGGGAATTCTCCCTGACTCTTTCTATGAAGCCATCATTAGACTAATACAAAAACCAAAGACATAACAAAAAAAAAAAAAAAAAAGAAAAGAAAATTTTGCTGGTGAAATTAGATGCAAAATTCTCAATAAAATTATTATAAATCAACCCCAGACCACACCAAAAATATCATCTACCTTAATTATGTAGGTTTATTCTCAGAAATGCAAGGATGGCTCAACATATGTAAATTGATAAAATACATCACATAAATACATTTAAGGACAGAAATCACATGGTTATTTCAGTAGATACAGAAAAGGCCTTTGATAAAATACAATACCCCTTCATGATTTAGACACTGGAGAGATTAATGATGGAGGGAACATAACTCAACATAAGACTGATATATAAGAGATCTAAAGCCCATATCATAGTAAATTGGAAAAAAGTTAAAGCATTCCCACTAAGGTCTGAAACAAGGCAGGGCTGTATATTCTCACCATTGCTTTTGACATAGTACTGAAGTATTAGTTTGTCTTACTAAGACAAGAGAAAGATAAAAGGATACAAACTGGAATACCCTAATACTCACCATGGATGCAAAACAAAAGAGGTCACCAAGCTGGGAAATGATCTATAGCCTGCATGATGATTTCAAGATAGTCTTGTCTATGGAGAGCACCCTGTCTCAAAAGCAAAAAAGTCTGTCAGCTATTCTCCAGTACCCATGTAAAGCCAGATGCAAACAGTGGCATATGTGTCTGGAGTTCATTTACAGCAAGAGGATTTGATCCACACATTCTCACTTAATTTTCTTGCAAATAAATAAAAATAATAAAAATAAAAAAGGAACAGAAATACACATACAAGGGTATTACAAATATGTGTAAAGACTTAAAGAAGAAAAACATGAACATGAGGAAAGCAGAGATACAAAACCAGGAAACAAATTTCAAGGTTTGAAAATACAATATTCAATGTGTCAAATTTATTGGAGAACAGCAGAGACTCTAGGCATAGTAGAGGAACTGATGCAAATTGAAGTACAAAGAGAAAAAAGTAAACAGCCTCAGTGACATCTGGGGACAATATCAACTGACCTAACATATTTAAAAAATATTTTATTTTTATTTATTTAATTGAGAGGGAGAAAGGCATGGGGGAGTGAGGGGGGGGGAACAGAGAGAAAGAGAATGGTCTCCAGCCACTGCAAATGAACTCTAGACGCATGCACCAACTTATGCATCTGGCTTACATTGGTCCTGGGGAATTGAACTGAGGTTCTTTGGCTTTGGAGGCAAGTGCCGTAAACACTAAGCCATCTCTCCAGTTCCTGATCTAACATATTTAACATTAGGAGTTTCATGAAGAGAAGGAGGAAAATTGATATGAATATCAGCTGAAATATTTTCATATTTGATAAAAACTATGAATCCACAAGTTTAAGAAATTTCAACAACTTAGGCAGGATGAGCCTGAAGGAAACCATACCAAGACACAACATAATGAGACTGTTGAAAATAAATAACAATAAGCAAATATTCTAAGTATGTCTTTATTCTCTCTGCTTTTAAGAGTGACTCTAGAAATCAGCTTGTCTAAGGCCTGTGACTTTATTCACTTTGTTGGTATGTGTACATGTGTATAAGGGGTGTGTGTATGTGAGTGCAGTCAGATGTGTGCCATAGCACATGCATGGAGGCTAGAGGTCAACGTTGAGTGTTAGCTCTTACCTTCCATCTTGGTATTTTTTTGTTTTTCAAGGTAGGGTCTCACTCTAACCCAGGCTGACCTGGAATTCACTATGGAGTCTCAGGGTGGCCTCGAACTCATAGCAATCCTCCCACCTCTGCCTCCTGAATGCTGGGATTGAAGGCATGTGCCACCATGCCCGGCTCCATCTTGGTTTTGAAGAAGGGATTTTGTTCAGTGCTATGTTCACCAGGCTAGCTGGTTCATAGGCTTCTGGGAGATACTCCTATCTCCTCCTCCCTTCTTGCTGTAAGCATGCCAGGTTTTATATGGGTTCTGGGGATCTGAACTCAGGTATTCACACTTTTGAAGCAAGTGCTTTATTCACTGATTCAATCCTCCCTTTAGCAATATCTATAATTTTCAGTGTAAAAATCTTGCACATATTTTTTTCTTGAATAACATCCTGAAATATACCTACGTTTGACCAAAATTTTTCATAGAAAAAGACTCAACCAGATAATAGTAGCAGAAATAAAATGCAAGGCCAATCTTTTGAGTAAACAGCCACAATCTACCACCCAATCAATTGTATTTCTATAATTTCTACTCAGCAAAACAATAGTAAGCATTAAGTGTTATAGCCAGTTTCCCCATGCCAGTGTTTGACACACTCTCTAGTTCCTATTGTCCACCTTATGTTGGCCAGGAGGTGATGTCCACCCTCTGCTCATGCCATCATTTTCCCCTGCCATAGAGCTTCCCCTCAAAACTGTAAGCCAAGATAACCCCCCCCCCAAAAAAAAAGCTGCTCTTGGTCAGGTGATTTCTGCCAGTAATGTGAACCTGACTGCAACAGGAATGTTGGTACTGAGGAATGATGTCATTTGTTGGTAGACACCTGACTGCGTGGCTTTTGGAGTTGATTTTCAAAAGGAACGTGGAAGTATTGGAAACCTTGGCTTAAGAGACACCTTGCAGTGCTGTAAGTACAGCTTGATGAACTATTCTGGTTTGAGCTGAAAGACCTGAATGCAGTAAGAACTATGGACTGTGAGGTTCAGCTTGTGAGGATGAGAAAGAACATTGCCTGGACTGGGCTAGAAGCAGTTTGTGTGAGAGGCTTGCTGTTATGCCCATGTCCTGAGAATCTGTGCAGGGTTGCATTGAGTAGAAATGGACTGGTGTATGCATAGGGATATGGCACAGAAACAAATCTTTAGGCAGAAACTGCTGCCTTTTCAATTGCAATTGAGAGATTACAACCATTGAGACTGGGCCAGCTAACCTACATTGGGTCAACAGGAAGAATGTAGACTCTTTTTAAGGGGCCAGAATGCTGAAGGAGTATCCTGCTTTTCAAAGTCTGCTTTATTCCCCCCTGTATTAACAAACTGGCACCCCCACCTGGCATTATGGACTATAAGAAATGCAGGAAAGAGAGGGTCATTGAGTTTGCAGTGTGGTCTTGTGTTTTGGAAATAGCCATAGGCAGAATGAAGCAGGTTTGCTGGATGCCTGCATGGAGATCTGATGGAGCTGTGAGGATGAACTGTGGGTTGCAGTGGAGACCCAGTGGAGATACTGGGACCATGAGATGGCAGCTGGGGAGAGCTGCCGGCCCAAATGAAGTTTCCCAGGACTGCGAGTAGCCTAGTAGAAGGGGTGGAATTAGAACTCCAGAGACTTGTTGTTGGTTAGAATTATCAGACTTGGAGACTTGCCATTGACCAGAGTTGTTGGACTTGGAGCTACAGAGTTTGATGTTTGCCTTGGTTGAATGTTTCTTTGCTTTTGCTATGCCCAATGCCATCTTTTTCAGTGTGAATGTTTATTTTGTGCCATTATGTTTTTTTTTTGTTGTTTTTTTTTTTTTTAGATTTTTGAAGAGTTTTTCAAATTGTGGCTCAGTTAAAAGACCTTGCAATATGGGGATATTTGAACATCATTATGATTGATAAAAGTTATGAAGACTTTTAAAGTTGGATGAATGCATTGTATTTTATATCATGTATGGTTATCAGTTTATGGGGGCCAGGGGTGGAATGTAGTTGTTTGATTAAGGTGTCCCTTATAAACTTAGTCATTCTGAATGCTGTTTCCAGCTGATGGAGATTTGTGAATTAATGCCTCCTGGAGGTGGTGTATTGTTAGGGGTAGGTTTATGGGTGTTATAGCCAGTTTCCCTGTGCCAATGTTTGGCACACTCTCCTGTTGCTATTGTCTACCTTATGTTAGCCAGGGGGTGAAGTCCATCCTCTGCTCATGCCATAGTTTTCCCCTACCATTGCCATCATGGAACTTCCCCTCGTCTGTAAGCCAAAATAAATCCCTTTTGCCCAAAAGCTGCTCTTGGTTGGGTGATTTCTGCCAGCAATGTAAACCTGACTGTAACACTTATGTTGCTTGTCAGGTATTTATTCACAGAAAAGAGCAAAGCAATAAATATAAGAACTTCTGTTCATTCTTCAGTCCACAGGCTAAAAGTGAATTCCTTAAGTCTTCCTATGTACTTACGGTATCCTTGCCAAACAGAATTTTATCCCCTTTATTCTTTCACAACCTTCTGTAATATTTTCATGCTGCCTACCCAACTTTTAGTCTATTTCTATAAATAATTCATATCAATAATCAATAGGAGAGGAATCTCTATATGATTTTGTTCTCTATTGAACAAACTATACCTACAAAGTTGGTGAAAGATAGTAAGTATTGCCATATGAGTAAGCAACTGGTCTTGATAAAAGAACAAAGCTGAGTATGGTAGCACACACCTTTAACCCCAGCACTTGGGAGGCAGAGATAGGAGGATTGCTGTGAGTTCAAGGCCACCCTGAGACTAGAGTGAATTTCAGGTCAGCCTGGGCTACAGCAAGACCCTACCTCAAAAACCAGAAACAATAAATAAATAAAAGAACAGCAATATTCTAGAACTTTAGATTTGCAATCAATCTTAGAAGTCATTTGATTATATGTATTTATTTCACAGCTTAGGAAGCAACTCTATCAAAGGCAATTCTCTATCTTGTCTCTAGCATCATTTATGAACAGCTGGTCAATTTTGGAAAATATAAAAACTATAAAATATAAATTGCCATTATTAAATCCTTAAAAATTATAGCTATCTTAGAGCCCATATGCAAATTTGTATATATGTATAGCTTGCCTAACTTTATGCAGTAGTTTATGGAAAAAGAGACTTTTTTTATGTAGGTGAGGGTTAGGTTGTCAGTGGAGTGCTTTAGTTCAAGGAGGAATCAACAGTATAGTCTCTGTACAGTTTCCTCTTCAGCACTATCTATAATTCTATCATTAGCCTAAGCTAAAAGAGTTTATGATAGTCACAAAATTCTGCTAGGAGCAGAGTAAGTGGTCTGGCTGTTGGGTTGTGTGGCCAAAAGGTCAAATCAAGACTAACTGGGCACAGGATTAGGTGGCTTTGTGGCAACTCTCTGATGGGTGAGACCACTGTCAGGCTGGTTGCCAGGTCAAGCCTGTATGCACACAGTTGCAATGTGACCCATAATGCAGGTGTAGTTGATCAGCTAGCTTTGTGATGGGCTCCTTGAGGGGAAGTCACCACATGCTATGCTATGCTATGCTATGCTATGCTATGCTATGCTATGCTATGCTATGCTATGCTATGCTATGCTATGCTATGCTATGCTATGCTATGCTATGTTATGTTATGTTTATAAGGATTCTCAGGGATACCAGGCTGATAGGCAGTAGTTTAGCTTCTCTGCTGTGCAAGTGCATTTCTTCAATGTGAGTGAAGGTGCTGTGTGGTTTGGACAGTAGACTTCACAGTACTATAGCCAGTGATAATGAGCAAGGTGGAATGAGTGGAACCTCAAGGATGAAGAGACAGGACACACTCTGGCAGTGGATTTGATTTTAAGATGGCATCCTGCCAGGATCTTTAGATCACGAGGGTAGAAGTGTGGGTACAATGTGGGGTTCTACTGCAGGGCAACACAGAAATGTGAACTCAGTGCACATTCCATCTTATATTTGGGGCCTGTGAAGGCTGCAAGACTCTCCTGTAGAAAAGGCTGCAAGCACCTGCTGTGAGCAAGGGAAACGACAGGTGTTTGCCTTACTTCTCCATATAGGAAGTCCATCCTGGCTCTAAGCCAATTTGGGTTGGGGAGACACTGGACACTGTTCTTGGTGGTGCTATTCTTTATCTGCACCCTCCATGGGAATCTTGCCAATTCACTGCTACACTCCAGCATAATTCTCATTAATTCCAGTAAGAATATTGTTCATTTCGGGGAAGACAAGTGACAAGAAATTCTATCTGGCTATCTTGCTGATGTCACCCCCAATAATAATTCTTATATTTCTACAACTAGTGAAGTCATTTGTGAAAGATAAATAATACCAGAAAATAAGAAGAAATTTTTGTTTTTCTAAGAGCAGTTTGCAGATTTTAAGTTCAGTTTCAGACATAATGATTTTGATTTTGAGCTATGTTTAAAAGTACAAAACCAGGTTAGAGATAAAAATTAAAGAGGCAGATTACTAAGCCTCCATTTGGATAAGGTTTCCTAGGTGAGAGAATATTCTGTGATTAATCAAAACAAATCTGTAACTGGGATTATACAAATGAATAGTATAATACTTGTCTACCATGCATGAAGCTCTGGGTTAAATCCTCAGCAATGAAAAAATATTATAAAGAAACATAATTTTAAGGCCTTAACTTTATGACCATACATACTTTACCAAATTCTCACAAATCTTCTGATGTCAAATAATTATCAGCATTGTAATATAATACTTTAATTGACTATTAGAGTGATTTATGGATAAGTTCAATCATTACTTCACGGTGCATATGAAGAAGCTAAGGCTTTGAAAAATGACTTACTTAAGAGGTAGAGTTTAAACCAATGATTTCTAAGTATATCTAATATTACACTAGGAATGATAGATACTACTGTAGTCAACATATTTTGAAGGTACTATGTACCCAGCAATATTTATAGTACGAAGAGAGAGCATACCATGATCATAGAAATTGCAGAACTATTAAGTGAATTTCGTGAGCTTGAGAGAGAGCTCAGCAGTTAAGGTGCTTGCCTGCAAAGCCTAATTATCTAGGGTCAATTCTTCAGTACCCATGTAAAGCCAGATGTAGCACATGAATCTGGAGATCTGGAGTTTGTATGCAGTGGCTAGAGGCCCTGGCATGCCCATTCTCTCTTTCTCTCCCTTTGCAAAAATAAGCAAACAAATAATTTTTAAATGAATTTGGCATACACAAATGATAGAAATTAATATGCTCAGTTACCTTAAATTTCTTCATGTCATATAAGTATAAAAATAGATTCTCACTCTCTCTCCCCCTCTTTCTGTTTCTAATAAATAAATAAGTAAAAATAAAATCTTGAAAAAAGTCGGGCTGGAGATATGGCTTAGCAGTTAAGGCACATGCTTTTGAAGCCTAAGGACCCAGGTTCAATTCTCCAGGTCCCACATAAGCTAGATGCACATGGTGGCACATGTGTCTGGAGTTTGTTTTCAGTGGCTAGAGGTCCTATTGTGCTCATTCTCATTCTCCTTCTCTCTCTTTCCCTCCCCCTCTGTCTCTAATTAATAAATAAATAAAAATAAATCATACAATTAGAGTTATCAATATGGCATCCAAAGTAAATGTGTAGGAACTAGCTTGAGTTTTAACTCATGGGACTTTAGAAAGTCATTAGTGACTACAAATTTCATTTTCTTTCATTATATGAAAATCTACATTTCTTAGGCACAACAAGGATCAAGGCAGAAAGAAATGAAAGTTTCCAAAATGATGAGGACCCAGTAAAGCCTTCTGAGTGTCATCTTTGTTGTTATCATCTAGTCAGTAAATTTTGTTTTTTTTTTAATATAGTTTTTCTTTATCCTTGTGATTTATGTTTATAATTGTTTATTATTTGGGATCCTCGGACGGCATGACTGTAGGGCCAAATCAAGCAAATATATAAGCTTAAATGAGTTTCCATTTCAAAATTTACATAATGAAGGGAATAAGTATTTTCATTAGTATAAGGAATACTTAGAACTGAGTGGAATGTGGATACAATGTTTCATAAGAATAGTAATACTAGTCCTCTCATCAGACATACAATTACAGACTTGCCAGAAAACAAAAAAAAAAGTGAACTTTTCTCAAGAGAGGTATTTTTTTTTAATGATGCCAAAGTAAACATTAGTATTGACACAATTAGTTTAGTTGGCTGCAACCATATGCACTTTACTTTTGGCTACAATACCAGCGGTTCTTATTTCTTTTTGGTGGTTAAAATGACTTGCATGAAGTAGGTAATCATGGCTGATACTTGATTAATTATACAATGTTCTAAAATATGTTGTATCAGAAGTAAATTTAATTCCCAGAAATTTTAATGGCTTTTGTTAGATTTGTAGGTCATAATTTACCTGGAAAAAAACTGTCAGGAGTTATATAATATTTAGTAGTTAAAATATTTAAGTATTACTTTGAATAAAAATACCCATCTGATTGATAAAGACACTTTGAATATTCAAGTCAGTTCATATAAAGGTTTTGGATAAGTTCTTTAAGCTTTTCACTGATCAAGCCCTGCATACTAATGAGCCATAAATCAATGATCTTTTATGATAAGCAAAGAATTCATGAACTTCAGGGAAAACCAAAGTGAAAGCTGAGGTTTAATCAGGGCCATGACTAGAGGAAGGAAAGAGTTGCCCAGGGTACAAAATTTAAGGCGGCATTCATTATCAATTATCAGGATCATGGAAGTAAGGGCTTGTGCCTGAAAGTATATACTTCCTTAAATTTTGCGTAGCCTTGCCCTCGTCCTGCTTTTAGTCATTTTTTACTCCTAAGGGTCTTTCATAGTCAAAGTAACACTGCCTCTGATTTTTACTGTTTTGTTATTATTGATCAAAAACATCAAAAACCAAGTGGTTAATTTGAAGATTTTATAGCAAAAGGTACTATATCAAAACAAGTAGGGCAATACTGTAAGTGGAGATCCTAGTCACATCCAAGTGCTGATCAGTAAGAGTAGTCATGTTTTCATTAATAAATGGAGATCCAAGCCACGCTCAAATAATGATAAATAGCAGCAATCATGTTTTACTATTTGATTACATGGTTATACAACTTAAAAAACCTAAGGTTGGTATAGTGGTGCACATCTTTAATCGCCATACTCAGGAGGCTAAGGGAGGAGGACTGGGATGAGTTCAAGGCCAACCTAGGCCTACCAAGGAAGTTCTATGTCACCCTGGGCTAGAGTAAGATCCTACCTTGAAGCTGGGCATGGTCACACACATCTTTCATCCCAGCACTCGGGAGGAAGAGGTAGGAGGATTGTTGTGAGTTGGAGGCCACCCTGAGACTATATAGTGAATTCCAGGTCAGCCTGAGCTAGAGAGAGACCCTACCTGGATAAAAACCAAAACCAAAGCAAAAAAAGATCTTGCCTTGAAAACAAACAAAAAGATTCTTCCATCTTTAGCTTTGAGCTAAGTGTTATTATTATTCATCCTGGAGCAGGGGAGAGAGAAGAGGAATATGAATATGGGTAAATCAGGGCCTTTTCCCACTGCAAACTGCAGATACATGTGCCACCCTGTGCACCTGGCATTACATGTGCACTGGGGTATCAAACCTAGGCCTGTAGGCTTTGCAAATATGCTTCTTTACACTAAGACTTCTCTCCAGCTCCGATTCATCCCATTTTTATAGATAAAAATAAATAAAAGATTACAACATTTTTCAATGTTGCACTCTAACCAGTAGGAACTCAAGTAAATCTTGAAATCCCATATTCTTAATTGCTATACCTTGCTACCTCTCATACCTGTACTTTTATTCAACTTTTATTCATGGGTGATGTGGACTATATCTGTATCATAGACATTTAAATACCTATTGTCTATATAGACTCATTATTTTTGCTAGAACACCTGAGTTAATGATATCCAAAGCACTGGTCCCTTATATCCTTACACCACAGAACATTAAAAAAAAAAAGCTGGGCATGATGGCACACACCTTTAGTCCTAGTACTCTGGAGGCAGAGGTAGGAGGATCACTGTGAGTTTGAGGCAGCCTGGGACCACAGAGTTCCAGGTCAGCCTGAGCTAGACTAAGATCCTACTTCGAAAAAGTAAAACAAAATAATAATAAAAATAAAAACAGGCTGGGCATGGTGGTGCATGCCTTTAATCCCAGCACTTGGGAGGCAGAGGTAAGAGTACTGTTATGAATTCAAGGCCAGCCTGAGACTATATAGTGAATTCCAGGTCAGCCTGGGCTACAGTGAGACCCTACCTCAAAAAGTGAAAACAACAACAAAAAACAAACAAACAAATAAACAACAACAAAAAAAAAACACCCCAGTAGCTACACTGGCCAAGAGCCAACTATGCCCACTGTGGTTAACAATGCAAAGTTTGGGCTGAAGAGATGGCTTAGTGGCACTTGCATGAGAAGCCTAAGGACCTAGGTTCACTTCCCCAGTAACCACATAAGCCAGATGCACAAGGTGGCACATACATATGGAGTTCCTTTGCAATGGCTGGAGGCCCTGGCATGCTTATTCTCTCTCTTTTTCTCTGCCTCTGGCTATCTTTCTCAAATAAATAAAATAAAAATTAAAAATTAACAAATGGGAAATGATGCCGGATGTGGTGGCGCATGCCTTTAATTCCAGCACTCGGGAGGCAGAGGTAGGAGGATTGCCATGAGTTTGAGGCCACCCTGAGAATACAGAGTGAATTTCAGGTCATCCTGGACTAGAGTGAGACCCTATCCTGAAAAACAAAACAAAAAAAAATTAATGGAAAAATGAAAATGTAAGAAAATAACAACAAAAGTTTATAAGAGGGAAGATATGATTTAGAGAATGTTTCCCTTTTGTGTACTAGGATAAAATAGTAAACAGGAAATAGACTAGAATGCAGAGGTTGCTTCAAAGCAAACTCAAGTGAAAACTTTCATCTACAACGGAGTAAAAAGGTAAAATGCTTTTTAAAGAGGACACGAATTGCTACTTCAAATTTAATTCCAACTTTTTCCAATTAAGAAGAGAAAAAAATATACTTTACAGAAAAGAAACACCAAATCTATTACATTTTTGTTTGGGAAAAAGAATGCTAGTATAAAAAGATACGTAGGGGGAAATCTTTAAATACTTAGTTTATAGAACAAAACAGGGTAATAGATGACATCCTTGATACAGAAAGGTAATTAAGATTGTAAATCTCTAATAAATGCATAGAAAATTCTAAACTGTGTTTTAAGAGACATAGTATTATTGGAATTGACTGATATTTTCTAGTGTTTTGGGAATAGTAGATCTTATAAAACATTAAATGATATTTCTCCTCCTGCCCTTCATCTCCTCAAATTTTCACCTTCATCACCAAGTCAGACTGCTACCAGTGTGTCATATCGTCCAACCTGCAGAACAGCGACCTCTAGTGCTGGCTTGTCCAAGCCATAGGCTTTTTTTTATGGACTCAGTTTATACTAACCTCTTTGATTCTTTTTCTTTCTTTCTTTCTTTCTTTCTTTCTTTCTTTCTTTCTTTCTTTCTTTCTTTCTTTCTTTCTTTCTCTCTCTCTCTCCCTCTCTCTCTCTCTCTCTCTCTCTCTCTCTCTCTCTCTCTCTCTCTCTCTCTCTCTCTCTCTCCCTCTCTCTCTCATTTCTTTCCTTCTTTCTGTTTTTTTGGCACAGCAGCCAACAAAGAAAGATAAATAATTCCTTAGAACAATTTGACAAATTTTAATGCCTGCTAAGTAGAACAATAACATCATAGGAAAGAGTTATATCCATTTAAAATATGCTTTCTGTTGAAGCTTTTAAAGAAAATGAAAATGTATAAATCTTGCCTATATAGTCAAAAAGGAAGAAAGAATAAAAGAATAAAGGAAGGAAAGAAGAAAATATCAGCAGTGATTACCTTCTCATGATTTCCTAATCTTTGTCAGTCACTTATGCTGGTGGTATCCTGATAAGTTTTTTTTAAAACAATCTGTACTGAAATTTTTATTTCTGGTGGCTATTTTTTTATTCTTAACTAAAACTAAAAAAATACATAAGAAAAACAAATTACTTGGATATAAGGTAAGCATATCTTTAAACTCAGGAAAAAGAAAACAAGGTTTTCAAAAGGGAACATTGGATATGAACCCATTCCTTCAGACACTGTTGACAGCAGCACCCAGATGTTTAAGACAGCAAGGGAAATCAGTGGTCTTGCTGTCTAATGCACACCAAAGAATCTATGAGAATGGTAACTCTGTACATTATTACTTTATCTTGTGAATAATTTTTCTCTTCTATTTGATTTCTGAAGATGGGGTATTACAGTGATGCCCAGGTTGGCCTTAAACAACTGGGCTTAAATGATGCACCTATTTCATCCTTCCAGGTATCTTCAATTATAGTCATCAAACGTGGTGCAAATTAATCCCTTTCTAGAGAGTCTTTGTAATTTCAAATTAATTACAAAGTAAGAAGCTGATTAGAAGAAGCCAAATACTCAAAAGGACTCATGCATCTCAAGAACCTGTGGACATGCCTCTATATGTGCATGTTTATGTATTTCTATCCTTGTGCTCAATAATTAGGGTGATCAATCACATACTTGGACAAACCATGGGTAAATATAACATCTCTGACAGGTCTTTTAGTGGAGAAGGAAGCAGAACACTTACTGAAGAAAAAGGCAGAATTCATTTATTATTATACTTACTTAGTATTTTTGCTTGTTTTGGGGGAAGAGGATATGTTAGTCTGATTGTACATTTAAAATAAGATTTAATAACATTTAAATGTGCACAAATTTAGAAATAAAGTGATTCAACGAAGCATGTCACAAAATACCAATCCAAAAATATGGGATAGCATGTATCCTAACTCTTCTACAGAGAGACAATGTTCAGAAATGAAATAATCTGGAAACAGCCTTTCTAGGAACATGTGTTATTTGAAACATTTGAATGGGAGCTAAGTTCAACAGGGGCTCTAGAAAATTCAAGACAACAGAAAAAGGAATGGGAATGAAAAGGCAGAAATTCCTGCAGAAAAAAGAAACCCACAAACCAACTCTGGGATCTACTTCTGTCCCTGACTCACCACTGACCCTAACAAAGTCAAGGTCTCCTGTGCGATTCAGCTTCTCCATCAAATAAGGGTAATAGTTTACCAGAAACCACACAGGAGTCTTGATGATGGGAGGATTAGTGTTATAACATGTAAAGCTCACACAAACTGTACTGTGCTAGGAATACTCCAGGAAAAGATCTCATCTTTACTCCACAAAAGCTTAAAGAAGATAATGATGTGTACAGCATAAAAATTCTGCTTAACATCTTCATTTCCATTATCTGGATAGTTTCTTAACTGCACTCTATTTATGACTTGTTAATATTGGGCATTTCTTTGGTGTGGGTGTGTATATGCATGTTCATGAGGGCACATGTATATGCATGTGTGATTGTGAAGGCCAGAGGTTGATGATGACCTCTTCCTCATTCACTCTCCACATTTTTTGAGATAGGGTATCATCTCTTACTGAACCCAGAGCTCACTACATCAGCTAGGCTAGCTAGCCAGTAATCCCAGGGGATCCCAACTCGGCCTCCTCAGCAGTAGGATTACAGGCTCATGCCACCACTTCCAGAATTTATATGGGTGCTGAGAATATAAACTCAATTGCTCGTGCTTTTACCATAGCGCTTCACTCCCCAGCCCCTTGTTTAGACATTTCTAATCCCTGTTTTTGCTTACTATTTTTCTTCTCTATTTGCTTTACTTTATATTTTCTATTTTCATTAAACAATGACTTCGTGTACTGAGTTTCTCCCTTCCCTCATTCCATTTATGTGCTGCTACTTCATGGTTTTTCTACAACTTACATTACTCAACCATAGTTTATGCATCTTACTTTTATTCTTTTTTTTTTTTCTTTTCAAGGTAGGGTCTCACTCTAGCCCAGGCTGACCTGGGAGTCACTATGGAGTCTCAGGGTAGGCTCGAACTCACGCGATCCTCGTACCTCTGCCTCCTGAGTGCTGGGATTAAAGGCGTGTGCCACCACGCCCGGCTATGTATCTTACTTTTCAATCCATAAATCTGTAAACTTTTGAATAGTAGGAAAATTTTTATCCTGTCACTTTGAAAGGAGGAATAACTACTGGGCATAATAAACCAACAAAATTTCATTTCAGTTTTTAAATAAAAGCATAGATATTTCAAAATAATTTCTAAGTTATATGCATTTATTTCAATTTATAGTCCTATATATATTTATACTTTATAAAACTGCAGGATAAGTAAAATCTTTCACATTTCTATTTTTAACTCAATTACTTTTGGTTGGATAATAGAAATTACTTCATATATACGTATATGAGACACAGAAATGACTATCTCATTGTGCTCTTGAAATGATTAATTAGGCTTTCATACTAGAACAAAGGCTATGTGAGCATATATATTATTACTTCAATACAGGTAATTCATTGTAGTATAAAATGGCTACATATAGACCAAACAATAATCACTTACTACACAGGATAAAATAAATCCCCCACTGAAAAATGGAGAAAGACCCTTTTCTGCCATTAATTAGTTTTTAATAAATGATACATAATAAATGGCAACATTCTAATTTATCATAGTTTAGGCATAGTCCTTAATGGGGGATGGAAGATATGAACTCTGGCAGCTGTTTGCATAGCCTGTGAAGCTTTCTCTGCTAAAGGGCATTGTTCTCAAAGGCTGAAAGTGCGCATGGTCTCACAAAGGTCCTTTCAGATAGGCATGGCTAACTGTGTGACTAACCACATAGTCTCTCTATAGCACAAAGCACAGATAAACAGTCTCTGTTCTTGGTATACATGTGTATTAACATATCTCTCTCTCTCTCTCTCTCTCTCTCTCTCTCTCTCTCTCTCTCTCTCTCTCTCTCACACACACACACACACACACACAAACACACCTTTTAGTGAGATTATTACCTAATCTATGACACAGCTCTTTTTACCTCACAAATGTGAGAAATACACTAATATTAATACTTTTGATTTCTTTCTTTCCTCTTTTTCTCATCTTTTCTTTTTCTTTTCAGTACTGGTGAATAAATCTAAAGTCTCAAGCATATTAGGCCAAGTGTTCTACTACTGAGCTGTAACACCAGTGCACCCCCCCACACACTTTTTTAAAATTTTGAAACAGGGTCTGCCTAAATTGCTCAGGCTGGTCTTTAACTTACTATATATATATAGTCCAGGCAGGCTTTGAATTTGTGATCTCATGCCTCAGCCTCCTGAATAGCGGGGACTACAGGTCTGTACCACCAGGCCCAGCTAATTTCCCATTGATTAAATTAAAAAAAGAACAGTCTATGAATATTTTTCATGGTATATATTTCAGTAAAGTAGAGGACCTGGAGTTACTTTGAAGAACCCAGCTCACATTTATTTTTTATATCTGCTTTCTGCTAACACCCAATATTGTAATGTGGGATTTTCCATATCCTTCCTCAACTAGTAAAGAAAAGGAAATACTGATCATCACAAGCATTTAGCAAGTATTTAACAGTGGTGCTTTATACTTAATGCAGAATATCTGTATCTTTTTACTGTTTCCTCTCCTGAAACCTGAGAAGTATAGCATGTGAGAAGGCAGAGACAGAGACAGTTAGCATTATCTCAGGATAAGAGTCTGGAAGGAAAACAGTTGCTTTCTCTTGAAAATGGAAGCAAGAAATAGACTAATACTGCAACCATCTCCAACCATTCAGAAAAAGATAATGTAGCTGGTTGTGGTAGCACACACCTTTAATCCCAGCACTTGGGAGGCAGAGGGAGGTGGATCACCATGAGTTAAGAGGCCACCTGAGACTACAAAATGAGTTCCAGGTCAGCCTGGACTAGATAGAGTGAAACCCTTCCGTGAAAAACAAAAAAACAAAACAACAAAAAAGAAAAAGATAATGTAGATTTTTTTTTTAATGGAAATCTTTCCCATCTCCAGTTAGATTACCTCATGAGTGTTTTTGTTCTTAAAAGGATGCCCACCATATGCTGAAAATTTTGAGCAAATGTCCACTATGATCGTTAAATTTACAAGGTTTAATTTACTTAATCATCAGCACAAGTATACCTCTTTTCATGGATCCTTTATGAAACTAGACACTAAACAAAAGCAGAAGGGATCTCTGTCATAAAAATACAGGTACACGGTATACAGAACATACACTAACAGCATTATGCCTTCACATTCCTTCATACTAGTCTTCATGTGGTCACACATATACACATGTACAACTCCATTTCTATAAAGTCCAATTCACCTAATGTTGCATAGCCTGGTTTGTATTTCTGTATCTTTTCCTTCTTTAAATGTGACTAGCTATTTACACCCTAACTCTTCTGGTACAAAACTGATTTAGCATTTTTATTGGAATGTGAATGTTCTTAAAAGAAGAAAGAAAAATCTAATCAGGCAGAAGAGATAGAAAACTTGCTGAATTTTCTTCCCCCCTCCAGGACCCTCCGAATCCTATCAAAAGCACATCTCCCATTCATTGCTTCCCAGTGTCATTATGACAAGCGGCTACAAATCAATAGCACAGGGAAAGGCAGGACCAACCATACTCACCAAGTGATAAAGATTCACTCTCAGCCCCGATTTGCTAATAGCCCATAATAGCAGCCATTGGTGCCCCGCATTAAATCATACATTTCACTCTGCGTTTATTATGGGATTTTTAAAACTCCTCACCAAATTGGATTTTCTCGATGGTCTCTAATTTCCACATTTATCATTTAAAATTAAACTCCTCTGTGGAGAGGGGGGATAGAGAAGGAGAAGGTAGAGAAAGGGCAGGCAGCAGTATATTTTTCCTTTCCACCCCCCTTTATGAAAACCCATAAATAATACCAGGTATAATAGCTATAACAGCAGGGTAGTGGTGATTGTTTTTAATATTAAAGAAAATCTAGAAATCATGCCATAATGATCTGTGAATTAAAAAGATAATTCCAGAGGACAAAACATATACACTTAAACCAGTGTTCAAATAAAAGAATATTGGATACAAAATTTTCAGTACTGTCCTAACAAAGGTGAATTATAAAAGCAATGTAAAGTAAGTTTATGTTATATTATGCAACTATGTCAAGGAGCTGCAAAGACAATGTTCAGCAAGAAAGGCATTCTGGCTTATAAAAATGATATTTATCTTATTCCAAAGCTTGGTAACAAATATAAAATGGTCTTATTTGTCTTGTTCTGAAATACCTTACTTTACAGTCTAAATTTTCTGTTTAAAATATCATTGTAAAACTTGAGCTCTCTTGCTTACTGAAACAGGAACCCAAGGCTGGCCTCAAGCTCACAGGGAATCCACCTTCTTCAGCCTGAGTGCTGGTACTAGAGGCATGCACCACTATGCCTGGTTCCAAATAAGTTCTTACATCTCTAAAAGACATCCTAGAGACAATCCCACAGAGCTTAAATCATGAGAAATTTAATCATGACAAGTTATATCTTGTTGATAAACTTTTTTTATTGTTTGGGTGAAAAGTAAAACTTAAACTACAGGCTTCCAGAATAGCAATGATATACTGTTTCAAGGCTGAATTGTAACTACCATACTAGCAGGATCAAAGGATACCAGTACACATGTAGAGAAATGCTTGAAAATACTAGAGTTTATTGAAATGTCAACTAATTCCTTCATTCTGGTGACTTCCTCAGCAATATAGTGTTTCTATACCATTTCCCTTAAGAAATACAGGAATGACCTTTCAGAGTATTAAAAGAAGAATTTAAATTCTTGCCCATTTCATATTTCATTTCATCTTTATAGGCTATCTTTTGTTTTTGGAACTCTGTTTCTCATTGACATAATTATTGTAAATGTCTTCAACGATCCTTCACAAAAATATCTACCATCAATTCTCGTGCCTTTTCTTTCTTTTTTGGGGGGGGGTGTAGAACACTACTATTGTATATACCCTCCATTTCTCTCTTCCACTCTACATAATAAATAGCTTTCATTCTAATAGTTTTTATTCAAGTAACATATAACACTGAAAAGTGAAGCAATCAAAACTATATGCTACTAGTTTTTACTAGCTACAGACACTAGAGTAACCAGCTCCACACCTTAAAGCAGATGTATTACTAGGGTCCCAGAAGCACATTGTCATGATTCATTATTTCATAGTGTATATATAGTTCTCTATGCAATCTTTTAAAATTTCTTTTAAAATGTCTACGTTTAATTTCACTGCTTGTATGCTGAACTTCAGAATCCACAGCAAGAGCTTTTGTCACTAATGGCATATTAGGCTATTGCTATCTGCAAAAATAGTCACTGTAGGAAATTATTTTAGAAATTGAGGTTATATTAACCCAGTAAGATTAGCAATCTCTTTTAAAAGTTATAAATCAACTATGGAATAATTCTTAAATTTCTTTATTCATGTTTATGAAGATTTAAAAATAGCTTCTATTATAATAGAAAAAATAAGTTAATGAAAGAAAAACTTGGAAAAGCAGAAAGAATGTCAGGCATCTTAGCACATGTATGCAAACCTAGCACTTGAGAGGTAGAAGTAGGAAGATCAGGACTTTAAGACTATCTTTGGCTATATAGTGAACTGGAGTCCAATACGAGCTACATGAGATAATATCTCAAAAAAAATTACCAATGAACTACAGAAAGAAGGCACAAAATTACTTATAGTCTCATAAGCAAATATAACCATTACTAGCATTTAAACTTTATTATAATCTTTAATGTGTTTTATTCTTATATTTTCCTTTTAAATACCTGTACCTTTTATTTTCCTAGCAATTTCTTCTGTGCATAACTTTTTATTATATCTAACCTTTGTCAAGTCTTTTTAAGACATAATTTAGAAAACAGCTTTTATATTTTTATCTTCATAAAACTATAATGGATAAAGATTAAGAAACTCTGAATGTGAAATGAAACTCTACTTTCTTCATCACATCTAATATGTTACCACACTATGATTCCCAGCTCAGAAAACTATTACCTGTTTGATAGATTCTACATCTTGGTACACCTAGCAGTTTAAGCAGTCCTCATCTCTAATACTCAATATGTAAAGACTGATGCAAAGATACTTTTAGATTTATAGCCTGCTACTGGAATATAGGACATCTATCTTATGGGATCCATACTATGATAGTTCTAGCCTGAATCTGACACCTGTGATCAGTATTCGCAAGGCACCTTGACAAAGTTGCCTTTACTTTGTATACCTCAAATGCTCATCTGTAAAACAGAAGAAATTGTGGTAATATTATGAGGATTAAGTGAGTTGATAAAATTCTCTTGGGCCTGTAATAGGTGCTCAGTAAATGTCAGCTTTGTACAGGGATGCTGAGGTTGATTTTAAGGGTAAATTATGAAAGATTTATTTTAAGAGAGAATAGAATCAAGAGAAAAGACATGCTCCCAAGCCAAGAGAGGCTCCTCCCACCCCTGATTTGGTTAGGAGAGAGTCTGGAGAAATCTACATGGCAACTTGGGACATTTTATTTTTAAACTAAAGTAGGCATCCAATAAGGATGAGCTTACTGCCAAGTTCAAATGTATATAAAGGACCTAAGTTCTGCTCATTTGAAATATATTGAAGGTGCAGCTATATTTTCAGTTTTGAATTAAAAGTCCTTCTTCATGCCATCCCTATCAAAATCCTTCTTCTCTTCAATCCTAAACTGACTACTGTTTAGCTCCTATTCATGCTTACTGTTTCTTGTCTATTGTTACACAGTGTGTACTTTACTCTGAAATAATGCAGAAGTCTCCTGCTTTTAAATTATGTTTTTCAAAGCTTACTTCTCTAATGAAGCCTCCAGCTAAGCTAACTCCATTAGATCTAAGTAGATAAAAGCTGGATGCAAGGGATGAAGCAAAGGGGCATGTTGAACTGGCAGCATGGTCAGAATTTTCCTAGTTTTTTCTTTTGTTTGGCTAATCTAGAATTCACAGAGTATAGGACATATCTGTTCAATTAGAGGGTCAGTTAAAGAGCTGGCACTCAAGTGTTTATCACTCTCAGTTGTGCAATGAAATAAGAAAGATGTTAAAATGAACTCGGAAAAATCAAGCTACTGGCAAGAAAGAATTTTAACAATTCAAAATATAAATCCTAAACAATTCTTTCTAGGTTGTGACATTTTAAGTCATTACAAGCCATTGGAGAGATTAGAATGAACTGGTTTAAAGTTTAATATCTAAACCTGGAAGCTTTCTTTAATCTGCATACAAGAGTATTTAACACTGTTGCAATTATAATTTATATACTAGTATTTATTCCTTTACAAAACTGGATAGTTACTTATAAAACATTAATTTTGTGAAACATGAGTGCATGATCAAGGCTATAAGTTCTCTCAAGATGTATTGCGAGAAGGTGCTATAATGGGACAGGGAAGCTCTGATCATGAACTGGGGCTTTGCATTCTGATTATCAGCTTCAGTCAATCACTCTTACTGTGGACCCTAGGTAGTGTCCTCACACTTTTTTTTTTTTTTAACTGTTTAAGAATCTGAAACATCCTGTGGTTTATTGACTTCTGTAACCACACACTCTGCCATGAATGTTTATCACTCACATTTCTCCTGACCACTGCTTGTTGAGGAGAATGCAAGCTGGAAAATGTGACACAATGTCTGAAACTAGATAACTCCCTTTAAGTACTGAATGGTGGTGGGGGTGGGCAGTGTCTTAAAACCACAGGCAGAAACGTTTTCCTTCCAAATGAACTGATCTGTGAAACCTGGTTCAATTCTGCACAGGTGAAGAATTACTAAGGTAGACACTTTCAGAATATAATGTGGTATGTTAGCAGGACACTCTTCCTATGAACAATAAACACTGTTAATTCTTTTTGGTACCTGATCCTATTCAAATTTAATCTTATTCAGCAGCAATTTATTTTTACCCACCCTAAATACACCATTTAGATTTTAGTCCTTCCTTACCCTTTAAGCTTCCTTCAACATGAAATTCTCTTAAGATATATCTTTAAAAGCCATATTTTTCCTCAGATTAATAATCTAACATGAATTCCATTGTTGACCTTAAAATTACTTATAAAAATTATTTCGTGTGTGTGTACATTGTGTACATGTGTGTGTGCATGCACACAGGCATAAGTGAGTGGAGGTCAGAGGACAACATAGGTGTTGTTCCTCATCTTGTTTTGAGGAAGGGTCTCTTGCTTGCTGCTGCATATACCAGGCTAGCTGGTCGAAAGCTTCTGGATTCTACTGTTTCCACCTCCTATTTTGCTATAGGAACCTGGGTTTATAGACATCTGCACTGTGCATCCAGCTTTACATGGGTTCTGAGGATATGAACTTTAGTCATCCAGTTTTACCCAATAAGCCTTCCCAGCCTGTGGAAATTAATTCTTATGCAATTATATTCTTCCCATCACTTCACTGTATTGTATACTCAATGGAATTTCAAATTTTAAAGATTTACACATTCGTATATGATTCATAATGTCACCTGGAAAGATGAGGCAGTAGAGTATTTTTGCTAATTCAAAGTGGAAACAATGAAGTAAAATTGCTCGGATTTGAACTCAAACTTTGTCGCTATGGGACTGTGTGGCCTTAGACAATTACTTCACCTTTTTGTGTTTTGCTTCCTCATTAGTAAAATGTGGGAAAATTGTGATCCTATTTCATTATGTCCTAGTAAGTAGTAAATACATGAATATTTAAAGACAGTGTAATTTAGTAGCCTATTGTTCTTATTTTATTAAAGTCTCCAGTTTATAAAGAATGACTAATTGTCTTCTTATCTCTGGAGCCAAAGTGATCCTTCTATCATGTAAATCAGATTAGGTACCAATTTCCGTTCAAAATCCTGCAGTGGCATCCCTTTCCAAAGAATAAGTTAATACTCTCCTCATTCCTCCCTTTTGCTGTCTTTGCCACTTCCTCTACTCTTTCACTCTAGTTTTGCTCTTTTTCCCCATTTCCTCCTCTTATTCACTTTAGTTTTATGAATGTATCAAATACACTTCTCTTTCTGGACCTTTTAATTGCTGTATCTTTCTACAAGAAATGTTCTTTTCCCAGTCAAAAACTTCTCCTGACCACTCATTAGAAGAGTAATTTCACTAAACCTTGGTTCTCCCCATAATCTTGATTTTTTTTTGTCTCTATAATACTTATTGTTCCCTAACATACATGACACAAATTAATCTACTGATGATAAAGTAACTATAAAGGCTAATTAAAAATGATAATTGGTGATTGAAAATCTTCCATATTGGTTGGTTATGTTGACATAGAAAATTATGGCAATTTAAAAATTATCAGATAGAACTTTAAATAGGATATTACAATTATAGCTTCACCTTTGTGAGAAATGGTTCCTAACCCTGTTGTCTTATTTTCCGAGATGTAAACTACACTCCAAACTTAAGGTCTACCATTCCTGATGCATGTTTTGAACATTTTAGAAGTTTATATCACATTGTGATATTCTATAATATCTATAACATTTTAGAGTTTTATTTCTAGGGATGCATGTAGTTCTAGTTCGTTGTTTTATTGCTCTACTTGTTGTATTGAATGACTATTCCTAAATTTATTCATCTATTTTCTTATTGATGGACAACTCGTTTTTCTCATTTTTCATTATTAACAATGTAGCAAGGAACAACAAATTAACTTTCATTGTGTACATATATGAGTTTACAAGGTTATATTTTAGTATTTAGCATATATTAGTAATTTTAACTTTTCTAGATGTTGTAAAACTGAATATCTAGTAAAATATTTACTACTACCATAGTAACTGCAGCTATTTATAGTGCCACCTGTAGTTTTTGAGTTTATTTTCTTACATCTATATTCATATATATATATATATATATTTAACTTTGCTCTGTGTTAAGCTGATGAGAATTACATAGTATCTGTAGTAAATATTTATCATTTAAAAAAATTTTTGTTGTTGTTTATTTATTTATTTGAGAGAGACAGAGAGAAAGGCAGATAGATAGAGAGAATGGGTATGCCAGGGCCTCCAGTCACTGCAAACGAACTCCAGATGCATGCACCCCCTTGTGCATCTGGCTAACATAGGTCTTGGGGAATTGAGCCTTGAACCAGGATCCTTGTGCTTCACAGGCAAGTGCTTAACCACTAAGCCATATCTCCAGCCCATATTTATCATTTTTAAGCTGAATAGCATTTGAATCTCACTGCGATGAGGGCTGATTTGTGGAAAACTGTCACTTTTATATTTTTTTCTTATTGTTTTAGTTTCTCTGGACATTTATTCATAAATTTTCATTTTCAATAAGGCTTACCATTTACTCTGTAAAGATTATGTACTTCCTTCTATTTATTTGTTTATGTTTTTATTGTAATCTATGTACATAGTAGAATCTGGTAGGTTGTCAACTTACTGCACTAGGTATTATACATACACAATAAAAGAAGGGAGAGCTCAACTCAGTCAGCTAAGTTCTACATCAAGAACCTGCAAAACAAACTTAAAGCAAGAAGAAGTGAAGAACTAATGAAGAGATGAGCAGAACTCAATGGTACTAAAGCCAGAAACGGTATAGAAAATATGAAATGAATGGCTTGTTTTGGACATGATGCCTCCCTATGTTTCCTAGATTAGCCTTGAACTTTTGATCCTCATATGTCAGACTCATTAGAATTTGAGATTATAGGTGCACACCAATATGGCAGTAAGACCTGTTTATATTGTTTATAATGAGAAAAATTTACAAATACATAAAAATTATCAATATATGGAGTAAAATGAGAGGATCATTTTATCCATGAAGAAATCAATAGGACAATGAGAAGCTTACAGATAATGCTTCACATATAAGCTTAACAAAATAGACCAATAAGATAAAATGGGCCATTTTTCAAAGAATAAAGTATCATAACTCATCCAATGTGAAACTGATAATTTGCATAGCTCTAAAAGTATTAAAGCAATAAATTTTGTAATTGAAAGCTACCAAATAAGAAATTCCCAAGCCCAAACTGGTTTACTGAAGAATCTTATCAAAAGTTTAAAGAGAATTAACACCAGTTCTACAGTATTCCAGAAAATAAGAATGAACATTTCTCAGTTCATTTATGAAGTCAGTATTATGTTGACACTTAACCCAGGCAAAATAGAGGCAGAAAGACTAACAAAAGATTATAAAATACAATCCAGCAACATAGGGAAAGAACATACACCAGAACCATTACATCCATTAAAGGGATGCAAAGCCTGGTAAATATTACAAAAAACAATCAATATTTTTCACTGTGTTAACAAACTAGGTCTTATGATTGAATCAACTGATAGAACAAGAACATCAACAAAATTCAATAATTATTCATGTTAAAATGTTCATAATAAGAACAAAAGGGAATTCCCTCAACTCGATAAAAAATATCTATTATAAAAACTACAGCTTGGTCTGAGAGCATGGTTCACTGGTAGAGTACTTGACCAGCATGCATAAGACCCTGAGTTCAATTCCCAGTACTGTAAAACCAAACCAAACCAAAGTCTTAAAATTATAGCTAATATTATATTTAATTGTCATAGACTGAATGCTTTCCCTGCATAAGTGAGTATAAGGCAATGGAGGAAAAATAATTTTCCCCCAAATGATGTTGGAAGTTAGATCTCCAAAGGCAAAAATGAAGAACTTATCCTAAGTGTCATATTTTATGTAAAAATTACTTCATAACAACTCACAAACACTATTGTAAAAATGTGAAAGTACAAAAATATTTGAAAAATATTTCAGATCTAGAATTAGGCAAAGAGTAACTTTATGTTTGACACAAACACACACAAAATCATTATAAAAGTAAAAACTGTTATACAGGCAAAATTAAAACCTTCTGCTTTGGAAACAACCCAGACAAGAGAATGAGAATGCAAGCTACAGAAGGAAAATATCTGATAAAGGATTAGTATCTAAACATATAAAGAGCTGTTATAGCCCATATGATTATACCAAAATAGATTAGACATTAGTTGGAAAGAAGGATTTCAAAAGAGGTGAGATTTGGGAGGGAGAAAAGGTATATCTACAGAGGTTGTCAATAAAATGTTAAAAAAAATAAGAAAAAATGCTTATAGCTTAACAGAAAAATAGAATACAGTCCAATTTAACATGAACAATACAATTAAGATACTTCACTAAAAAGACATGATATAAATAAACACATAAAAAGATGTCTGGCCAGGCATGGTGGTGTACGCCTTTAATCCCAGCACTGGGGAGGCAGAGGTAGGAGGATCACTGTGAGTTCCAGGCTACCCTGAGACTCCATAGTGAATTCCAGGTCAGCTGGGGCTAGTGTGAGACCCTACCTCGAAAAACAAAAACAAAAACAAAAACAAAAACAAAAAGATGTTTGGCATCAGTGATCATAAGCTCCTGGGGAGAGGCAACTTAAAAAACCACAGTGAGACAAGACTATACATCTATTACAAGGCCTAAAATGAGAAATAATGACAATACAAATAGACGTATTGGAGACACAGTGAAGCTGATTTGCGTATGCATCAACACTAAGCTAAAATGGCACAACTATGAAAAGGCACATGTCAGGGTGTTGATTGCAATAAAGTAAGGACTTTGAAGCAAAGAAGGGCACAGCACAGGGCTGATTTACAGTAGTGTAGTGGTTGATCAGCAGCTCACAGAAAGATGTTTATATCCTAATTCCTGAAACCTATGAATGTTACCTTATTTGGAAAAAAGATCTTGCATATGTAATTAAGGTTCTTAAGATGAAACGACTACACTGGACTATTCCTGTGTCATAAATCAGGATACTAGTGCTCTTAGAAGCACACAGGGGACATTTAATGTGAAGGTAGAGGCCAAGACTGGAGTGGTGGTCCAAAGCTGGGAGAATTAGGAATGGCTTCTTCCTGAGAGCCCTCAGAGAAAGTGGGTCCTGCTAAATCTCACACTGTTGGCTACTAAAACTGTGAAGTTCAGTTTCTGTTGTTGTAAACCTGGATTTTTGGCAATTTGCTATGACAGGCATAGGAATCCAAGATGAGGTTTTATTTACAAACAGCTAGATAAAACAATCCATGTGTTCCTCATTGAGTAAATGATGAAACAAAATGTGACATTGCAACATGGAATGAACACCAAACAATAACATAGAAAGATCTGTTGATAGATAAAAAGATGTAAATGTATTTCCAGAGGATTACACAGACTAAACATCAAATAAATAACCAAACAACAAAACCCAGATCTCATAAGATTACATACTATATGATATATACCATTTTTGATATTACAAGAATTATATAAATGAACAGTTTAGGAGTTCTATGAGTAAGGAAGCAGGTTCAGAAGGGATATAGGTGGGGTTAAAAAGTAACACAGGAATACATGGTAATATACATACTCTATCTTGACTGTTTAGTGTCAATATTCTGGTTGTGACATGTTTTACAAGACATTACAGTTTTAGAAAGATAGATAAAACTATACAAAATCTTATTTTTATTACTGCCTGTGAATCTACTATTGCCTCAAAAAACTTGAAAATCAGCTAAGGATCTAGAAAGCAGGAATAAAATATGGATCAAGGTCGAAGGTAAATGTGGCAGTTTCAATATGCCTGTGCACTCAGTCCCAGTCAACTTTCAGTTGGCTGCAGTGCTTTCAAAAAAATGTTCTTTTAAATCTATTACAGGTGAAACATCTTTGGATTGTACCTCTTTTCTACTTGACTGCAGTGTGAAAACCAAACTCATCCACAGGCTGACTGCTATGAAATCTCCCTTCACAAACCACTCCAGACTAATACCATGATCACTGTTTCTCAGTAATTTTGTTATCTTGCATTTTCATAAGAAGTTATAAGACTCCTTCATGACTTTTATCTCTGTAGTTCAGTTAAAAGTTCAGAATACTTTAAATTTAGTAACAACATTCACATTCAGGTTATACCTATTTGTTTATTTGCCCTTATTGAGCCAGTGACCAACAAGTGCCTTTGTTCTGCCTATTTAACCTTGCTGGTTTTCAGTACTCATATTCACGATGCCACACATTCCTACATTACTACTTCTTCTAGCATCTAACTAGTCCATATCAGGACCCCAAGTACATAAGTGAATGTACGAATGCCTTCCAGACTTTTATTAAATCACTTGAACTTTTTAACAAAAGTTCAGACCACTAACCTCACATATGGTTCATAATTATGCTTTTCACAATTTGTCATTCAAATTCAAATTCAAATACTTCAGGATAAAGCTAAGAAATCATATTCTTAGATTTTTGTTAAAGCTTCCAAATTCTGGTTACCAAGGTTCTTCCTAATTCCAAAACTCACAGTGATACTGATTTTGTCACAATCTTCTCTTAACTACTTTTTCAACTGCTAAAACCTTTGTCTAGCCTAATTATAATGGCTTTATCTTTGGTCAAAATGGCTTCAGATACATTTTAATATAGAATTTGAAACACACAGATCTACCATACACACACATCTTATTTTGATTTGTTTTTTGGAGGCAGGGTCTCACTATAGCCCAAGCTGACCTAGAACTCACTTTGTAGGCCCAGGCTGGACTCAAATTGATGATAATCCTCCTACCTCTGCTTCTCCTGTGGTGGGATTAAAGGTGTTCACTACCATGCCTGGCTGCACATATATATATATTTTTAAAGACAGTTTCATTATGTTGCCAAGACTAGTCTTGAACTCGTGATCCTCCCGCTTTAGCTCCTTCAATTGATGTGACTGTAGGCATGTCCCACCATTCCTGGTGGTACACACATGTTCACATGGATGTGTTTTCAATTGCATTCCACTTCCTTAGAACATTGTTTACCAATGGCAGTATGATCTTTTCTGACAATTTCCTATGAGACTGAATTATAGTTGTAAAAGAATTCTGTGAATCATGGTTAAAAGAAAAGAGAAACAATGCCTAAAGAATATGGTCTAATGGCTACAACTGACATTCAAGATCTATCATAATCTGTGTGTCCTTATTGTGCAATATTTACTTCACAAATCCATTGTTCCTCTTAATCTAGTTGGCCTACCTTAAAGCATACTTTGTGCCTTCCTAACTATGTCTTTTTAAAGATATGCTGTAGCACCTAAACTGCTAAGTCTTCTTACCGGTTCCCAATCTTTTCATTTTTATTTTATTTTTTTACCATGAAATACTTGCTAAGTCCTTTAACTGTTAAGAAGTTTGCAAAGATTTACTATGATTTGTATCTTTTCTAACTCTTTTGTTCTTGTAGTAGTTATTCCTAACTATATCTTCTATATTACTTTTATCATATTTCTGCCATGTTCACATGCATTAGGACCATCTGTGTATTTAAAAATACATAATCCAGCTATATAATAAATAAATAAATAAACACACACACACACACACACACACACAATTACAGTCCCATGAATCTTCTCTTTTCTTGTCTGACCTCAGTGAAAGCCCTGCAAAACCTAGTGTAATGTCAAGAGCTTTTGAAGGTGATTTTCAAATACCACCTACTATTCTTCGACGTAGACTAAGACAATCCCTTCCAAAATGATTACTTTTCAATCACAGAAGAAATAAAAATTCAGCAGTCATGTGAGATGTAATCTTTTCCCTTTTAAAGCTAAAACTAATGTCATATAGTGTTTAGATAATATGGACATTTTGTGTAAATAGCACTGCATGGTAACAATTTGCTGATATAAAATTTTCCTTTGGGGGCTGGAGAGATGGCTTAGTGGTTAAGCACTTGCCTATGAAGCCTAAGGACCCTGGTTAGAGGCTTGATTCCCCAGGACCCATGTTAGCCAGATGCACAAGGGGGCACACGCGTCTGGAATTCGTTTGCAGTGGCTGGAGGCCCTAGCATGCTCATGCTCTCTCTGCCTCTGTCTCTGTCTGTCACTCTCAAATAAATAAATAAAAATGAAAAAAAAAATTTCCACATTTGGGCTGGAGAGATGGCTTAATGGTTAAGCACTTGCCTGTGAAGCCTGAGGAACCCAGTTCGAGGCTCGATTCCCCAAACTCACATTAGCCAGATGCACAAGGGGGCGCATGCGTCTGGAGTTCCCTTGCAGTGGCTGGAGGCCCTGGCGCACCCATTCTCTCTCTCTCTCTCTCTCTCTCTCTACCTCTTTCTCTGTCTGTCTGTCACTCTCAAGTAAATAAATAAAAATAAAAAAATTCCATATTTATTTTCTGTGTAAAAACTCAAGTTACTGACATAAAATTATGTAGATTTTTAAAAAATATTTTAGTGTTATGCACTAAAAGTTCATAATTGTGGTTTTAAATAGAGTAGTATCTAAGTATTGGCACATAGCTGGAATTATGTCAATCAATAGACAATCTGTGAACGTTAGACAAAAGAAACAAATTCACCACAGTAAGCTGATTAGCAATGCTAATAAGCACACTACAGA
Organism: Jaculus jaculus; assembly: GCF_020740685.1. Classification (NCBI taxonomy): domain Eukaryota; kingdom Metazoa; phylum Chordata; class Mammalia; order Rodentia; family Dipodidae; genus Jaculus; species Jaculus jaculus. The sequence goes on from NC_059102.1 coordinate 275,536,926, forward strand.
GTCATATAATTAGAAAGAGTTTTACTCACGGTGATGTTGAGGTTCTAGGGTTAGAATAGTTTCCATTTCAAAGAAGGAAAAATCCAGGTTACCATGATGGGAAAAAGCAAGTCATCTAGTTTAAGCTGTTGAAGATATCAGGATTTATTTAAATTAAAAAAAAAAAAAAACTTTTACCTTCCCTTGTGAAAATGAAGATAGATTATGAGTTTGTTCTTCCTCAGCTAAAAGGAGATTTTTAAAAAGAGTAAAAACAGACCTTCAACAGTCATCACAGCTAAAGAATCTCTACATAAGACTATTTAAGTATAACTACACTAACCTCAGGTTACAATGGAGGAGAATGATTTTGGATTAGACAACAAAACACATAGAGATATCTACTCCTTCCTTGGAAATGCAAAGATGCAGGTGCAAATGGGGATGTGGAAAAGAAGGGAAAGCAACCAGTACTTGGTCATCTGAGAAGATTTTGTGCAATAAAAACAAGTGTTCCTTACTTGTTTTCTTTTTTAGCTGTAATGATCTCAAACATTCTACTTTGGTGGTCTGTAATTACCTATGATATACAGCTACCTTTGATTTCAATGAAGAACATTAGCCAATTACATCTGCAGACAATTCAACTGTTGGAACATTTACATGTAAATACACTTAATATTTACAGGTAAGTTACTTATTTTTGACAAGATTTAATACAACTGGAATACATCACAATCCTTTGTGGTGGATAAGGATGTGTTGCTGCTCTGCTTTAGTGTAAGAAACTGGATCATTTCTTTAAAGTCTTGTGATTATACTTGAATCTTTATACATGCCTTGAAATTAAAAGGCATTCTCATAAATCCTTGCATTATGCAAGAACATGTCAACTGCAGCTCTAAACATTCTGAGAGACAAAAGGAAGCCAAAAGTATCTACTCTTTAGAACAAGAGGTATGCATGTGTGTGTGTGTGTGTGTGCGTGTGTGTGCGTGCACACACACATGTGCACACATACCCCTCCTTAGAGAGCTATTTCTATTTTCATGATATGGTTAAGTTAGGATTACCCAAGGAAAAAATTTCAAAGGATTTATCATTTAACACTTCAATGGAGTTACTAATAGGAATTATACTGAAGTATGTCATGCTAAATTCATCCTCAAATTTACGAGATCCTATGTAAGTCAGCAAACATTTCAAACACAATAGCCACAAAACCCTCACAATTATCACCACTAAATGTAATATAGTGTACTGGGAATCAAGACTCAGATTGTAATCCAGATTTGTTAGGTATATTCACCGGCCATAAAATAAGTTGATAGTTCATGTCCTGGAGTTTAATATGAGATATATTAACAGCAAAATAAATTCTTTTCTTTCAGTCTATATTTTATATTATTATTACAATTATCAAGAAACATGATTTCAAAATTGTGGCATTAAACAAAGTGGATTGATTTACTTCACTCAAAATTAACATAGAAATATTTTCCAAAGTTGCAATTTGGGAACATATTTCTTCTACCTTTGGAAGATGTTTTCTAAGTCACTCATATAGAAGATACAGTAAGTTAATATCAATGGCAAAACCTGCAGAGAATTGTCAAGCCTTTGTTGTTGTCTGTTCACACATGTCCAGTGCTAATTTGTGGGCAAAAAAGAAAGGGTCCAGGGTTGGAGAGATGGCTTAGTAGGTAAGGCACTTGCCTGTGAAGCTTAAGGACTCATATTCGACTCTCCAGATCCCACATAGCCATACACAGAAGGTGGTACAAGAGCACAAGGTGGTGCATGGGTCTGGAGTGTGACTGCAGTGGCTAGAAGCCCTGGCATGCTAATTTACCTTCTCTCTCTCTCTCTCTTTTGCTCTCAGTCTCTCATAAAACAAAGAAAGTGTCCAATAAAGCTTTGTTACTGCTTGGTGAGGGAAGAAGTACTATGAAAGTATATTCTAAAGGAAGGAAAACATATGAAGGTTTAAATAAAAATCTTGTTTATGAACTAAGCATAATATGTCAAAGGACTTTGTCTAGCATCCAGTGTTCTACAATATGGGCACAGCACTATATTTACTCTTTCCTCAAGAAGTCACTCATTCCTGTTTTGGCAGAAAATATTTCTGAATTTAACTATATTTGAAAGTTTAACATATCGTGGCTATTACACATTACAATAGGTTGAAACTATAGCCAAGACACTACATGGTCCATTACTTTACTAATTTCAAATCATTTAAGCATGTTCAATCATTTGTGATTCAGCAGGTGTCTAGGAAAGAGGGCAAGAAAAACAAATAAAAGGAGGAGGGAGTTTTAGTGTTAGTAATATTATTTAAAATTTTTATTTCTGATGTAAAATTAAATGAGGGTAAGTTTTAAAAAATATTTGCATTTGTGTGTGTATGCTGTAATGTGTGTGTATGGCACACACATTATGTTATGTATGTGGAGGTCAAGGACAAACTTGATGTAACTGTGCTCTTTTTTCACCTTCTTTTGAAGCAAGGTTTTTTGCCACTGCAAATGAACTTCTCTTGGCTCTACCTCCTAATGTCAGTCTGCCTTTACATAGGTGCTAGAGAATCAGACTCAGATCAGTAGGCTTTGTAAGCCACAGCCTTTAACCACTAAGCCATGTCCATAACCCAAATCAAGTAAAGTTTAAGTTTAGCCGTAGCTTCATGCTTGCCTTTTAAGAATTTTCATATTTAAAAATTTGTTTTACTTTTTTGGTTTTGCGAGGTAGGGTCTCACTCAACCCAGGCTGACCTGGAATTCACTGGGTAGTTTCAGGCTGACCTCGAACTCCAGTGATAGTGCTGGGATTAAAGGTGTACACCACCACACTCAGCGGGCTTTCATATTTTATCTGTGATGAATTCTCTTACAGATTCTTTTTTATAGACCTCTAAGGAGATTTATAGATTCCATAACTAACAAGCAAACTTTTTTGTTTAAGTGTTTTTTTGTTTAAGTGTTTTACTTTATTTATTACTGAGTTATTATAACATCTATGCCCCCAAAAGCAAACATGCAAGGTAAAGTAAAAATATCCAGGAATGTTCTTTATACTTTTCAACATACATATAAATAAGATTCCTTCTTTCATATTTTATTCTAAAAACCCTGAATTGCCAAAATTCATGATTCCCCTTCTAATCTATAGGCTGCCTCTAATGTGAGACCCAAAGAGTTCTCCTATTGATGGAAAAGGCATTATGCTTTCATTCAACAAATACTTCTCAGCAACGGAAAGGATAAAATATAACTGAATATCTTTGTGCATTCAGAATCATATGAAAATGAACAGATTTGGAATATAATTATATGTGTATTTATATAGCTAGCTATATCAAATGTATTTTTCACATTTTATGAATATATGTTCTTTTTGTTACATGAAAAAGTATATACATATATATATATCCATTATTTATAGACTTATTAGCCCTTATCTTGATCTTGTCTTATCTTGAGATTTACAATCACTTGATCATTTAAGCAAGAAAGGAAATATTGTTTCTATTTGAAGATGAGATAAGAACCTCAATTTTCTATTTGTACCATTGTTACAAAAATATAAGCAGTTAGAAATAGTGAGTAGAGACAGCAAATTTCCTTGATTACATGCTTCAATAAAAATTTATAATATATATAATTCTGTGTTTGTATAAAATAGGTGAATTTCATAGAAAAAATTCCTGACCATCTCATAGATTATAATATGTTACTTTGTAAATTATAGGAAATATTTGCGTTCAACTATACAGTGTAAGTACATGGAAATCAACTATTTTTCTCCCCGTTGTGTGTATTACTTTAGAAAATACATTGATTTCTGTATGAATTAGGATAGATAAACCTTGTTAAGGTCAAGAGAAAAGAATCTTTTTTTGGTAGAGGGCATCATGGCAACTCATTAAACTTGAAGCATTCACTAAGATCTAATGTGTATAGGGAGACAGTCACCTCATTACTCTTCCTGGTGATGTGTTTACCATTCACTTTGAACAGTTGTTTCTGTTCCAAATGATCTCCAATAACTTCTGTTTTTCTTTTTTCCCTTTGTTCCTGCCCTCCATTCTTTTGTTTTTTGACACAGGGTTTTACTATGTAACCATAGATGGCCTGGGACTCCCAAATAGACCAGTTTGGCTGCAAACCTGTGTGATCCTCCTGCCTCTGCCTGCCAAGTAGTGGGATTACATGTGTGCAACATGTACCCTTTCTTCTTTATTATTATTTTACCTATATTCTAAGGAGTCCTAGTATTATTGAGAAATTTGAAAATGTGTAAGAATGGCTATTGTCCAAACATACACTGCAAAATTCAAGAGGCTAGAGTGTCCCCAGGAAACCAATCTGAAAGCAAAAAATGCTAGCATATGTTTGAATAATGTATAAATTGCTTTATATATTTAGAAATTATAAAGATTAGAATACTAGCCTTTAGAAACATAGCATCAACACAAGGCCTGCCTATTTTTTTTGTTATGTTTTTCAAGGTAGGGTCTAGCTCTAGCCTGGGCTGACCTAGAATTCACTATGTAGTCTCAGGGTGGTCTGAACTCACAGCAATTCTACTACCCCTGCCTCCTGAGTGATGGGATTAAAGGTGTGTGCCACCATGCCTGGCTACACAAAGCCTATTTTTAAATTAGCCATTGTCTATTAAGAAGTTAATTGCATTTTCCTACCATTACTACTGCTAAATTTCATATGTCTCATAATATGTGATCAAGTTTGTGGTTTCATCGAGAACTCTCATTTGGGGGGGAGGGAGGGAATTACCATGGGATATTTTTTTTATAATCGTGGAAAATTTTAATAAAAATTAAAAATAAAATAAAATAAACAAAAAAAAAGAAAAAGAACTCTCATTTTATATTTTTTATTTTTATCTATTGATTAGAGGGGGGCAAATGGACAGTGCACCAGGGCCACTGCAAATGAACTGGTTCATTCTAGCTTACGTGGGTTCTGGGGAGTTGAGCATGGGTCTTTCAAGTGCCTCAACTGCTAAGCCATCTCTCCAGCCCTCATCAAGGCCCGTTGATTTTGATATCCACATTTGAACTGTAGGCATGGAAAGCAGAGGGCAAATATTAACCAAGAACACTTGACCATAAGTATCTTATGGGAGGAAAGGATTTATTTTAGGCTTGCAATTTCAAGAGGAAGTTGTATCATGGTGGGAAAAGCATGGCATGAGTAGCAAGCTATCATATATCTGGGTGGAAATAGTCTCAGAGAGCTACATAGCACTGCAAACCTGGGACAATAAACCTCAAGGTCTATCCCCAATGACACACTTCCTCCAGCAAAGTTCCACTTCCTTCCCAAATTGCTACCAGCTGGGGATCAAGTAGTCAAAATATATGAGGCTATGGGGGACCCCTGTATTCAAAGTATAACAACATCACATAGATAAAAGAGCTAACTAAAATATTCCTCATATTTTTGCCTGGTTTTAGTACCTGCTCACTGATGCATAGAAGTTGAGTGGATAGAAATGCTGACTACACAGACAAATTAAGAATCTAAAGAAATGTGGCATATTGTTTCCCAATAAAAAATTCCATTCCTTCATTTTGTGTGTGTGTGTGTGTGTGTGTGTGTGTGTGTGTGTGTGTGTGTTGAGGTTCAGGGGTATGATAAAGAAACTTTATTGTTGACTTTGAGTATTTTTTATTTATTTATTTATTTATTTATTTATTTATTTATTTGAGAGAAAAAGAGGTAGAAAGGGGAGGGGAATATGGGTGCAAAGGGCCTCCAGCCAATGCAAAGGAACTCCAGATGCATGCACCCCCTTGTGCACCTGGCTTACATGGGTCCTAGAGAACTGAACCAGAATCCTTTGGCTTTGCAGGCAAATGTCTTAACCACTAAGCCATCTCTCTAGCCCAGAATTTGAGTATTTTTTATTTACTCAATGGAATTATCCAGGCCTATGCATGAAATTTACGGCAAATTTCATATTCTTCTTTACTTATGATCAAAATATTTAATCCACTTATTGTAGCATATTATTACAAAATTCGAATTTCAAAGTTATAGCACTTTCCTTTTTCAGTTCAATCCTGCAACACGCTGATACTCAAAGAAAAGGTGTCTGATTCACTAATAAACCTTTTGTATTAGTGGAAGTACCTTCTTTCCGTTTGCTTCATCAGCTTGACTATTTGGATCATTGCATCCCTTCCAGGAAGCACATGGGTCCAAGATAACTTTGTGCTATAACTTTTGTTCATATGGCCTACTTCTGATCCACAGTGTAAACTTTTTTGCTCTTACAAACTCTAAGATTAAAAGTCACCTAACACAGCCACCTTCTTGTCACTTCACCTTCCAAGCAACTGGCCAGTCAGTCATATCCTCGCTCTTCAGATCTTTCAGATATTCATTAGAAAGTAGATCCTAAATGGCATGGGTCACTTATTAAGCTTTCCAAATGATCTCCTGAAAACTGAAAGATGAAGGGAGGTGCACCCCATTCCTACCCTTTGGAGGTGAGATAGGCCACTCATCTAATTGACAATGCCCTAAAAATTCTGGTTTCCTTAATTTGCCACTTCTCCATCCTTGACATGGTTAGGTAGCTTAATAATCATATAACTGGTTTTCTCCTACCTCCATGTAATATCTGAGGAATGGCTTTATATCTCACCTTGAAATCTTTTATACTGAAGCTCACAGAAAGCAAACAGGTTGAGCTAAATTTTAAAATTCTGTTAGACATGGTTTAACATTAAATTCAACAGGTGACATGAAAGAATTATTTATATTCAAATATGGAATACCAATCGCTAACAAATGATTTGAAAAATTACTGCTGCAATAAAATCACCAAAAGAACAGTATTTACTCACATTTTTGTTTTCCAACCTTATGCTCATTTTATACAAAGCAAGCAAAAATAGTTATTGGTGATTTGCATGTATCAGAGATAGACTTAAACTGTAAGAAAGCAAACATGCTACTCTGTACCCCATACTGCTATCATTATTTTCTGAATGGAAGTTTCATGGAAATTCTGGAAGCCAATAGAAGCCTAAGGAGAAAAAAAAAAAGAAATGTCTTCTTGTTTGGTGACATTATGTTAAGGAACTTGAGATATGCTTTTTTTTTGTTGTTGTTGTTGTTTTTGTTTTTCGAGGTAGGGTCTCACTCTGGCTCAGGCTGACGTGGAATTCACTATGTAGTCTCAGGGTGGCCTCGAACTCTCGGCAATCCTTCTACCTCTTCCTCTGGAGTGCTGGGATTAAAAGCGTGTGCCACCACGCCTGGCTGACATATGCTCTTTGGAAGTAATCAACATCATATAGTTCAAGTAGAGGTTCTATTTCAAAATTGATATTGACTCCTAGTGAATTAACTTTATTAACAGAAAATGAGAAGCAATTTTTAAATATATTTAATTTTTTTTTTCAAGGAGAAAGAGAGAGAATGAGAATGGTTATACCAGGGCCTCTAGTCACTGCAATACAAACTCCAGATGCATGCACAGCTTTGTGCATCTGGCTTTATGTGGGTACTGGGAATTGAACTTGGGTCATGAGGCATTGTAGGCTAGTGCCTTAACTGCTGAGCCATCTCTCCAGCCCAAGAAGCCACTTTTAAATCAACAATTTCATGACACAGAGATTTAATTAGAAATTGATTCTGCTGCCCTGAAAATTCTGTCAAGATCTTCCATTGATCCTTAGTGAGACTCAAGCTTTGACTCCACAGTGCTTCAGTTTCAGGACATCAGAATTCTCCTTGAAGCATGAAAATTTTTTCCATTTTTGTATATATTTACATAGACACTAGCTACATCATTTTGGAATGCTGTTCTTACAAACTGCTATTTTAGTACGTCTCTACTGGGTCGTTACAATTTTACAAGCTCTTTTGACTATAATCAGTGTTTTTGTTTTGTTTTGTTTTTGAGACAGGATCTTGCCAAACTGCCTAGACCAGCCTCAAATTTCTTATGTAGTTCAGACTAGCCTTGAACTTCTGATCCTCTTGCCTTTGCTTCCTGAGTACCGGGATTAGAAGTATGCACTATTATACACGTCCATTATCTACTGTGAATGCAGCTTTAAACAGTTGCTTTTTTAAGTATTTGTGCAGGGCTTATGTAACAAGAAAACAACTAGAAATAGCTAGAAAGTAATATTAATTACAGCAAGTAAATAACTAGAAAAATATTAATAACATTATACAGAGCTATAATGCTCATCAAAATATGGAAGAATACAATTTAGAATGAAATCCACAAACTGATTTTGACCGCTGATTTTTGTATGAATCTAGAATGTTAAAATTAACATGCAGTCACTAATTTGAAATTCTTGACAGAAGTTAAACATTTGGCAACTATATGAATACAAATTCTCATATCTAATTTCATAAAGGTGCTTTTGCTTCTAAATTTGCCTTAGTAGGTCATTGTCTTTGACAAAAATAATGATAGATAAATATGTAAAAACTAGATTTTTATAAATTGGACTTAATCAAATGACAAGTAAGCCTATTTTCATGGCCAGCTTTTATTATCTCATTGGAAAAGGCATTTTGAACCTTGCATTTTGTTACTGCTAGAGCAGCCAATTTCCCAGTACCAGTACCCATGGAAAACTGAAGGAACCCAACATTGTTTCCTTTTCTTTTTTACTCTTCCTCTATGTGCATGTGTGAGTATGAAGAAATGATTTTTGCAGATTTTGGGCTAAATGCTTGTCACTCCATTTGCTACAATTCAATCTATCTTCTTCCAAAAATAGATGCTTCAGTTGTAATCTTTGCTTCTTTAGAATTTCTATGTGGGCAAGCTTAGCTAATAAATTTTGATTAATGTGGCCAAATACAAACTTCCATCTCTAGCCTCCTTTACTTGGAATACTATCATCAGATTGGTTTACAGAGAGAAGGAAATAACAATAAGGTCAGGAAAAATAGTAATAAAAAGTAATTACATAAAAATGCTAAAGATATGACATCTGTTTTTCTGCTTAGCCTACTAAGCTTGACAGTTTCAGATTTATGCCATGTCTATGTTTAAGCAGATAGGGAAAAGGGGAAGAATGTTTAGATGAGATTATTAAATAGTGCAGGAAAAATAAGTCTTTATTACACTGGTGAGGAAAAGAGAAACTCAGTGAAATTTCTTTCCACAGATTTGCCTTTGTGATCTGCAAGGTGCTGTTCCCCTGCTTACATTCCGTTACCCTAGCAACACTCCTGTAAAATAAAGATTATTAAAGCGCATATGATTATTTTGCTGCTGAGTGAATAAGACAAGCAGCTTCTGAAATGCCTTATCAGAGAAATTCAATTTTAGACCAAATTGTGTTTTTGCCTCCTTCTAGGTTTCTCCGACCTCCCCCCACATCAAATAAAACCATCATTTCCACAGATACCTAATGATATGTTGCTACTTTTCACACCTTTATTATCCTCATCTTTCTTTTAATTTCATAAAAGCATTTTCCTATTTTTAATAGTTCTAGTCTTTTTGTTTTAGCTGTATATCATCTGTTTCCAAATCAAAATTAGAGGGCAAAGTGCCTGTGCTCTTATTTTATTATATAGTAATAACAGAAATATTGGATTCTGTGCCAAATATAAACAGCTATATTACAACTGGATATGCAATGTTTTACCAAAGGATGAGGTAAAGATATAGGATAAAGCATGTGATGCCATTTTAAAGGCTGCATATGCAATAACATCTTACTGTTTTGTACTTTCCCATTTGATAATGCCCTAAAGTGATGTTACAGACATGGGCAATTTTATAGCCTCTTTGATTGTGTCACATTTTTGTTGCCTGACACCTCTACATTTCTGATTCAATTATTGAAAATAAAAAAGGATTTTTGAAAGCATGGAAATTATTTAATAGTAAACTCCATAAGGTTCTGCTAGTATTATCCAGTTAATAATAGCAACTTTGCTAGAACTATCAAATGATTTTCTTAGAAGTAATACCTTTTAGCCTATTCCAGGTCCAAGCAAAAGTAAAGACGTTTCAAAAAATATATATATATAGTGTGGTGGAGTATTTTTTTACTTATAGCACTCGAGAGAATAATGTAGGAGGATGTGTGTGAGTTCAAGGCCAGCCTGGGGCTATCGAATGAGTCCCAGGTCAGTGTGGGCTAGAGTGAGACCCTGCCTCAAAAAAAAAGAAAAAAAAAAAGGAAATTAGTAATAGTAAACTTGAGCCATTCTCATGCTGTGTGCAAAGGTATCATTTAAAATCATTCAAAGTCATACTTAAATCAGCTGTGAGATAGTTGTGGGATAATGAGGTCTATTCAGAAAAAGACAAGATTCCAAGTGAGGCTGCACAGAGGCTTCTGAACATGTCTGGTAAAACTGATGAGAAACATAGGGGGGGTCAAGAACAACTCTAGAGAAACCCTCATCCTACATTGTCTGACTAGGTGGTTGAGATGGATGGCATTGTTTCCCTTGAGGTTGTTTATGGGACCTTTTTCCAATGCCATGAAACACTGGCTTGTAACTTAATACTAACATGTCTCGCTACACACACACACACACACACACACACACACACACACACACACACACAGTGTTCAGTATTGATATTCTAATAACATGCAATTGTTGATCTTTCTTTTGTTAACATTCATTTGCAAGCCCAACCCTGTGCCTTTACTTTACAATGACTAAGCAGGTAGGCCCTTGACTTCCTATTTACAAACCCCTGTTCATTAGTAATAAATAGCATTGATATTAAAGAAGTACTAGAAACTCTAAAACAGGTAGAATGCTCTGTCAGTTTTGAAGAAGCAACCCACATTTTGAATTAATACTACATCTTGGATATGTTAATACAAGCATGGAATGAACTCGTGGCTGTAATTCACTCCCAGTACTGCCCAGAAGGTGTCACCACAGCCTCATTGGCTTAAAAGACTTGGGGACAAGTGGGGAGTAGAGAGCAAAGGGAGAAAAATAGACACAAAGAAAAAAAATGTTCACGGAGACAAAGGAAAACAAGACACCTACCAGGCAATAATATTCCCAGATAAACCCAAACATTCACCCAAAGCTAAAACTACAAATTTATTAGAGGAGAAAGTGGGTCTCCACTTGTCAGTGAAAGTAGGATGTGGGAAACTCAAGGAAGGTGGTACTTGAGGTAGTCATTTTGTGGAAGGTAAATAGCAGGTAATGAATAGGACATATCCATGTACTAAGCTTGATGGAAGCTTCTCACCTAAACTGATTTACCTCGTTATCACTTACAGTTGTATATGCTGTGCTGAAGTACATAAAAGGAAAGATGAAAGGACAGCTAGGAGGAGATGCTAGGAAGAATCAAAGAATATAAAAGACAGACTTTCATTGGGAAACTGCACATATTAACTCCAAATTACTGCTACAGTCAGACAAGAAGCTTCAAGGCACAAAACTTGTTGCTGCAGTCCATCTTGCTTTATTGTGGTGTCTTCACTCATGTACTAGTGGCTAAAAGCCATCCCCTTTATAGTACTACATCTTTTAATCTTCACTCTTCCTCCCTGTAGTTTAATTAAAAGACAATGAACCTTTTAAAGTAGTCAAATGGAAAATATAAAATTGCACCATTCTATCAAAGCATAAGATATGCCTTTCCTTGGAACATGAGAAGAATTCACAATAACATACTTGGTATTTTATTATACTTTAGTCCCTCTGTGCCATTTTTATCAAGGCTCTTGGTTGGAACAGCTATTTGAAGTCAGAAAGGCAATTCAACCTCAGACTGATAAATAGCCAAAATTAAAAATGAATAAACTAACAAGCAAAAAGTGAAGTAACACAATCTGATCCATGTAAAGCACTGTACCTCATAGTTAATTTGTAAAATAATATTATGATTCTGCATTCCTTCAGTGTATAACTGACATAGGTCTAAAAATTAGTAGCCTTTCTGACTTAAGTATTAATTATTTTTGATGTGTTCTAGTTATAGGGCATGAGGGCTAAAATAAGATAAATATAGCAAAATGTTATTGGATGATAAGTAGGTCTGGAGTACTTAGCTTTCTTCCAACTCTACAGCCTAAATCTATTAATTTTGGCAAAGGGCACCAAGACAAATCCATGTCGTTTGAAATGTTCCATGGGAGTCTTTAAAAATGAAGGTCTTGTCTACTCTTTATGGACATTAAAATGCTTCAACCCAAGGACCCCTTTATAGCAAATTACAAGCTGTTCTGTTTTATCTGCTCTGACAGGATGAAGGGCTGAGCTGGCCCTAGAGGGATAGGATACAGACTCTGAGTAGTTCAAACTTGAGATTTCCAATAAACCATCTCCTACAATTAGAAGAAAGGCATGTTGGAAAGTCATTTCATCAGATAGTTTCAACCCATTAAGAATTATTTTACTCCTCTTTACATACTACATCACTAAAAATCTAACTAAAATCGCATCCCTCCAATGCTTCCCTCTAAACGAGCACTGGAGCTCTTATAAGCAGCCCAGGAGAGCACTGGCATACCACGTCTGCTCCATTTCTTGGTTCTCTAACTGCTAGCTTAATTCTTGAATTCTTACAATTCAAATCCTTTTCAACATTATTATATAGTCATTAGTATTTTTTATCCTTAAGTTCAATTGCCTATTAGAGGATGAAAACTTCTATAACTTCTTTTTCTTTCTTGCCTGTCAATCTTCATAAAAGAAATACTTGCATATTTCAATAAGTTAATAATATACTTATAAGGAACATTTGTAGGTGTCTAGTGCAGGACTACTGCTTAAAGCTTCCAAAGATGTCATTGATTTCAACACTTTCCCTTTTGTAAGATTCTCCTGTCATTAGGGTTGTCTACTATTCTTGGAGTATCAACATGTAATAATAGATATGGAGAATCTGGCACATCAACTTAGAAATATACTCCCTTTTAGAATATAAAAATGATAACAGGGCTAGAGAGATGGCTTAACAGTTAAGGCACTTGCCTGCAAAGCCCAAGGACTCAGGTTCGATTCCTCAGTATTCACATAAGCCAGAGGCACATGGTGGCACATGTGTCTGAGTTCGTTTGCAGTGGCTGGATGCCCTGGCACACCCATTCTCTCTCTCTCTCATTCACTTTGTCTCAAAATGGATAAATAAAAATAAAAATTAAAAATTGTAATAGTTTATCTTACTTTTTAAAAGTTACTTAACACATAACCACAAGTATATTTCTATGTAAGTCACCATATAATACATATAAAAGTAATGTAAATGTGATGAAAAAAAGACAATGTTACTTCCAATGTCTTAATGATAACAAAACTGAGAATGTACCAGGAATGATTCCACCATGAGGGAACGTCCCTAAAGCAATACTGAAATCCTAGACTGTAAGACAGTCAAAGCCTGCTCACTTCTTGAGGTTTAGATTTTTAAGTACTACAATAGCATTAAAATTATAATAATTTATGAAAATGAGTAAGAAAACAGAAAGTAAACTTCTGAACAACAAAAAAAACCAAAACACACTGAAAATGATTGAAAGTACAGACTTTCAAATTAGGTACATATTTCTGATGGTTAATTCTGTCACATCTTGCCTGGATTTAGAATCACCTGGTAGACACACCTTTGAGCTTATCTATGTGAGCATCCCATGGGGTAGGGTCCTGGACTGTATAAGATAGGGAAAAGAAGTAAGGAAGTGGCGCACCAACATTCATTTCTGCCTCCAGACTGTGGTCACAGAGCTACTACCTCCTGACACTGACATGTCTTTCTCTTAGGATGCACTGCACTATCATTAACCTGTGAGATAAAATAAATCCTTCTTCTCAAGTTGTTTTCTGTCTGGTATCTGATGAAAGCAGTGAGAAAACTAACTAATCTAGACATGAATTTGAATATTGAATCTACTGACTAATGACAAGTTCTTGAACAGGTCTAAGATTCAATCCATTCCTCTCTAAAGTATAACAAATGTCAAAGTGGTAGGATTGCTGGGATTAAATAGAATAATACAGATAAATGTTCAGCCGACATGCTTGCATACAGAAAATAAATATCTAATGGTAAGTTATTAATGAAAAGGTTTTCAAGTGTGGAAGAACTGGGGAATAAAAATGTATATTCGTTTTAAAATTTTTTTACTTTGTGTGTGTGTGCATGCACACCAGCATGTGCACATGTGATGTGCATGTGCATGGCTCCTCTTGACACTACAAATGGATGCCAGGTATTTGTTTTAATTAATTTATTTATTTGTAAGCAGAAACACACACACGTGTGTGTGTGTGTGTGAAAAAGAAAGAATGGGTGCACCAGGGCCTCTCCAGATGCATGTGCCCCTTTGTGTACATCCTGCTTCATATGGGAATGGAACTCATATCATTAGGTTTTACAGGCAAGCATCTTAACCACTGAGTCATCTCTCCAGCCCGGATGCCAGATTATTTGTGAGTAGTTGGGAAATTAAAACTGGGCCAGCAGGTTTTGCAAGCTAGCACCTTTAACCACCGAGCAATCTCCCCAGTCCCATTATAGGCATTTTAAGTTTTATTTTATGACAAGAAAAATAAGATTCTGTACAGGAGAACAAATACAAGGTAATAACTCTTGTTGACAATTTAAAATCAATCTAAAGAATGAATATTATTGAGTCTGCAATAATGAAGATGTAGTGACCTCAAAATTTGATATACAACTTAACACTAAACCTTTATTTTTCAAACCAGAAAATATAGTCAGTAAGATTTAAAAAAGTCTAACTAGAGGTAAAAGTCAAACATATAATGTGATAGCTCATCTTGATTTTCAACTTGATAGGATTCAGAATCATCATGGGCACACATTTGGGTATGTCTATGAGGGTGTTTCCAGAAAGGGTTAAATGAGCAGGGAAGACCCATGCTGAATGTGAGTGACACTATTCCAATGGCTGAATAAAAACTGAAAATATGAGCTGATAGCAGCATTCACCTCTCTCTGTTTCCTGTTTATAGGTGCAATGTTACCAGCTACCTCATGCTCCTGCCACCATGCCTCCTGAGTCAAGATAGACTGCACCTTCAAACTATGACCCAAACAACCCCTTACTTCCTTAAGAAGCTTTTTTTTAAAGCAAAGGGAGGGAGAGAGAGAGAGAGAGAGAATTGGCATGCCAGGGCCTTAGCCACTGAAATCGAACTCCAGACACTTGCACTACCTAGTGGGCATGTGCAACCTTGTGCTTGCTTCACCTTTGTGCGTCTGGCTTACATGGGATCTGGAAAGAGATATAACATGGGTCCTTAGGCTTCCCAGGCAAGCATGCCTTAACTGCAAAGCCATCTCTCCAAGCCCTTAACTAGCTTTTGTGAGGTATGTTGTCATGGCAGTAAGAAAAGTGCTCAACAGCCGTGTGTGGTGGTGCACGCCTTTAATCCCAGCACTCAGGAGGCAGAGGGAGAAAGATCGCTGTGAGTTCAAAGCCACCCTGAGACTCATGTGATTTTCAGGTGAGCCTAAACCAGAGTCATAAGCAGGAAGTCAGTGAGTACTTCAAAGATCATCACAGAAAGAATGAGCAAGTCACATAAAAAGAACAAAACACATAAAACTTCCTACTCAAAACAGGTCTGCAAACCAAATTTCACAAATATCTGATAATAACAAAAGTATCCAACAGAAAGAACAAACCAGCAGTCAGAAAATTAATTCACTCCACATAAATTAATTTTATTGAAATAGTCTAATAGAGGTTTTAAAAGAAATACAAATAGAATGTTTGAATTAGAAATGAAAAAGTAACTTTTGGCACAAATAAAAGAGACAAACAAAATAATGACCAGTGGATGTGAAAAAATTAAAAGTCAAAATATAGTCACTAAAATTAAAGATTCAAATACACAGACAAACTATGGACTGGATCTTGCATATACAAACTGTAAGAAAGCAACCAGAAAATCTATTAAATCATAATCTATGAATTTGCTAAGAAGGAAAGCAAGGGGAAAAAAACATTCACAATAGTTGCAAAAAACTAAACACTTAGGAATGAACATAACAAAAATGTGAAAGACCTCTACAATGAAAACTTCAAACATTACAAAAAATGAACTACGGAGGATACTAGACAATGGAAAGAATTTCCATGTTGCTGGATTGACCAAATTAATATTGTGAAAAGGATTAAGTTACCAAAAGTAATCTATAGGCTCAAGGTAGTATTTAGAAAACTTCCAATTACATTTCTCATAGAGCTAGAAAAAAATAATCCAGGAATTTATATGGAAGCATTAATGACCACAACCCAAGCAATCCAAAGGAAGAAATAGCACAGCTGGATGTATCACAAAACCCAATCTCAAATTATACTACAGAGCAATAGTGACAAAGCCAGCATGGCACTGGCACCAAAGTAGACATATAGACCAATGGAAAGAATAAAGAACCCAGACATAAATCCATACTGCTTTGGCTATCAAGCCTTTTTGAAAAATATTTTTTACTTATATGTAAGGGGGGAGAGAGAGAGAATGAATGGGCCTCTTGCCATTACAAATTTCAGATGCGTGTCATTTAGTATATATGGCTTTACATGTGTACTGGGGAATTAAATCTGGACCATCAAGCTTTGCAAGCAAGTTCTTTTACCCACTGAGCCATATCTCCAGGCAACCTCATCTGATAAACAAGCCAGAAATATTCAGTAGAAAAAAAGACAATCTATTGAACAAATGGTGCTAGCAAAACAAGATACCCGCCTGCAGAACAATTCAATTAGATCAATACTTTTTCCTTATTATTATTATCATCAACTTATTTTATATGAATATATCATGTGTTGGTACCTGCTTTTCACTCATCCCTGCCCCATTCCACTGGGGATCCTCCTCAGTGGGGTTGCAAGTATTCCCTATTGGGTTGTGGGTTATGTGTTGTGGGAGCACCAGTTACTATGGAGGGGGTGGGGGATGCCTCTGTGCATGATGTCTCAACCTATGGCTCTTACAATCTTTTCACACCCTGTTCTGCAAAATTCCCTGAGCTGTGGTGGGTGAGTTTTAAGTCTACATCAGTTATGAGCTTTTAGGAGCCTCTGTATCTCTGTTTTGGTTAAGTGTTGAGTATTTTACTCTGTACAAATATCAAGTCAAAATGGAACAAAGACAAAGACCATAAACTAAAATCTGAAACACTGAAACTTCTAAATGAAGAAATAGGGACCATGTTCCAAAATACAAGTATAAGCAAGAACATTCTGAACAGGACTCCAAGAGTATTAAAAATACAATCAAGAATTAACAAAATTGGTCTACTGAGTTTTTACAAAGGTGACAAAGTATTCAATGGGAAAAGAAAACTCTTAAGAAATTGTGCTATGGCAAAGAGACAATTAGATACAGAAGGATGAAGTAGTTCCCTACTTCTCACTAAATCATGTAATAATAGAGCAAAACTAAATATAATAGCCAAAATTACACAACTATTGGAAAAAAGCATAGGAATAATTTTTTTAAATTAGTTTTGTGCTCAGTGAATACAGTTAAGTTGGTACCATTGTTACCCTCCTATCCTGTCCACTCCCCTTCCCCTGGCCCCTACTTATTGAGGTATATGGGTCATGCATTGTGGGGTTAGCCCTCAGTTATGGATAGGAGAAAATGTCTCAGTGTATCATGACCCAACATGTGGCTCTGACATTCTTTCTACCCCCTCTTCCAAAAATTTCCCTGAGCCATGTTGGGCTCATTTTAGGTCTGCTTCAGTGATGAGGTCTTGAGAGGCTCTGTGTCTCTGGATATCTGATTTGGTAGGCATTGATTGTTCTCTGTGTCAATCTCCTCCACCATGTGTTGATACCAGGTTCACCAATAAAACAGTACCCTTGCATGTTTTGTTAATTATTTTTAGTTTCAGCTGGGGCCCTTTTGAGGCATGATGGAGTGGTTCTCTCCTTAGAATCTGCGTCTATCTGAAAAAGAGAAGCAGATTCTCCAACGGAGAGTAAAATTAGCACCAGACAAATGGAATAACCCTTATTTTTTTAGAGAGAATTTAATGGGTGTAGGCCCTTTTGTAGCCCACAATTTGTGGTAGCTTGATAATGGAGAGTGGACTCATTTTTGGATAAGGTTCTGACTTGTTTCCCAGCTCCAGCTACAGGACCCGTTCCACTGAGGGGATCGGTTAGCCAAACTGAGAGCAACTGGTTTTCCACCATGGCTGTGCGGCACTATTGCACTTGTGAGAGCATCACAATAAGTAGCTTAGATCATGAGTTGCTTGTACAGACATTGGTCATTAACCCCCAGTTGCCCTTCTGGCACTAGGTGTGCTGACTATCTGGGATACTGACTCTCTTCCAGCTTCCAGCCATGGCTCTCAAGTTATATTGTCAACCACATATGGTGTCTTCAGTAGTAGGGTCTTACCACTAACCTTTGGTGGATCATCAAGTACTCTGACAGAAATCTGTCTTTCATTTAGGAAACCTTGTAGGTCTCTCTGATCAAAAGCTCATTGTGGATGACAGCCACCTGCTGGTACTGGGAGTTACAGGTCAGTGCTCATGAAGAGAAGGAAGAAAAAGAAAAGTAATATAAAAGAGTTAGAGAGAAGATGGAGGGAGGGAGGGGGAGAGGGAGAGGGAGGGAGGGAGGGAGGGGGAGGGAGAGAGAGACAGAGAGAGAGAAAAGCTGTAGAAGATTAAGGTCAGTCTTCACCGTACCCTCTGCAGTGCTTTGTGATACAGGTGTTCCCTCTAAGGGCCTGGTTAAGGTTCAACCATTGTGTCTGCCTTTTAAGATGTAGAATTTTATGGTACCATTGCTGTTTGGGTCCACATCTGTGCCCCTACCCACCCTCCCTTTACCATCCTCTCCCTCCACACCCACCCTATTGACCAATCCTTGACATACTTGCTGGATACATTGGCATCTTGGGTAGATTCAGGTTAGGTGCTGTAGATGAGGGAGACAATGCGGTGGTTATCTTTCTGTGATTGTTTAAGTTCACTGAGAATAATCTTCTAGGTTCAACCATTTTTCTTCAAATTTCATTGTGTCATTTTTTCTTACTGTTGTGTATGTAGAATTCTATCATATAGATATAGCACATCTTAGTGATGGACATCTGGGTTGATTACAGCACTTAGCTAGTGCAAATTGATCTGACATAAACATAGTTGAGCAAATCTCTCTAGACTGAGGCTTGAAGGTTTTAGGGTACATACCCAGTAAGGGAATAAGTGGGTCTGTTGGTAACTCTATAGTCACCTTTTTTAGGAGTCACCATATTGTGTTCCAAAGTGGTTGTACCATCTTACATTCCCACCAACAGTGGAGGAGGGTTCCTATTTCTTCACATCCTCACCAGCATTTATTTTCACTTGATTTTTTGATGTCTGCTGTCTTTACTGGGGTAAGGTAGAATCTCATAGCTGTTTTAATTTACATTTCCCCAATGATTGGGGATGATGAACATTTTCTTAAGTGTGTTTGCTATTTGTATTTCTTCCTCTGTGAATTGCCTCCCCAGCTCTTGGCCCCATTCTGTGGGTAATCTATTGGCTCTGCTTATTGTATGTTTGTCTGTGAAGAAACCCTTCAGAGTCATGTGATCCCATTGGTTGCGTGATTGTTTAAGTTCCTGTGCTACTAGGGTTGTGTTCAGGAAGTCTTTTTCCAGTCCTATATCATGGAAAGTTCTTCCTATATTTTCTTCCAGTAGTAGCCAAGTTTCTGGTTTTACATTGAGGTCTTTGATCCATTTAGACTTGAGTGTTGTACATGGTGAGATGTGTGGATCAAGTTTCAGCTTCCTGCATATGGTTATCCAGTATGTCCAGCACCATTTGTTGAAGATGCTGTCTTTTTTCCAGCCTGTATTGGTAGGGCCTTTATCAAATATCAAGCACCTGTAGTTGCTCGACACAAAGTCTGGGTACTCAAGTCTATTTCATTGGTCTATACTCCTGTTTTTATGCCAGTAGCATGATGTCTTCATTGCTATGGCTTTGTAATATAGCTTTAAATTAGGTATGGCGATGCCTCCAGAGTTATTTCTTTTGCTGAGGATATGCTTGGATATCTGAGGCCTTATGCTTTTCCTTAGGAATGCTGAGATAATTTTTTCTATATCTGTGAAGAACGACGTTGGGATTTTAATTGAAATTGCATAAAGGTAGGATTGCCATCTTCACAATGTTAATTCTGCCTATCCAGGAGCATGGGAGGTCTTTCCATTTTCTCAACTCCTCCTCAATTTCTTTTTTGAGTTTTTTTATGTTTTCATTGTATAGATATTTCACTTTCTTTGTTAATGTTATTCCAAGGTATTTTATTTTTTTGTTGTTGCTATTGAAAATGGGACTGTGTCCCTTAATTCTTTCTCTGTATCTTTGTCATATGCATATAGAAAGGCTACTGATTTTTGTCTACTGATTTTGTATCCTGCTACTTTGCCAAAGGAGTTAATCACCTACAAGAATTTTGGTCTGGCATCTCCCGGGTCTCTTACGTAAAGAATCACGTCATTTGCAAATAGAGATAACTTCTTCCTTTACAAATTGTATCCCTTTTCTTTCTTTCTCCTGTCTTACTGCTTCAGCTAGGACTTCCAGTACTATATTGAAGAGCAGAGGTGAGAGTGGACAGCCTTGTCTTGTTCCTGATCTCAATGGGAATTCCTCCAGTCTCTCTCTATATAGTGTTATTTGGGCTTTAGTAGCTTTGTATATAGCCTTTATTATGTTAAGATACGAACCAACCATGCCAATTCTCTCCAATGTTTTGATCATGAAGTAATGTATTTTTTCAAAGGTATTTTCTGCAGCTATAGAAATGATCATGTGGTTTTTATGTCTAACCTTGTTTATATGGTATATTACATTGACAGATTTCCATATGCTGAACCACCCCTGAATTCCTGGAATGAATACCACTTGATCAAGGTGAACAATGCTTTTGATGTATTATTGGATTCAGTTTTTGAGGATTTTGTTCAGGATCTTTGCATCTAATTTTATCAGGGCAATAGGCCAATAGTTTCTTTTCTTGTGTCATATCTGCCTGGTTTTGGAATTATGGTGATACTAGCTTCATAGAAGGAGTTGGGGAGCTTTCTCTGTTCTCCAATTGTGTGGCATGGTTTGAGAAAGATTGGTTTGAGTTCTTCCATGAAGGTTTGATAGAATTCAGCTGAGAAGCCATCTGGTCCTGGATCCTTCTTTTGGGGGAGAGTTTTTATTACCTTTTCAATCTCGATAAGTGTAATAGGTTTGTTTAAAAGATTAATCTGCTCTGAGTTTAGCTTTGGAAGATGGTATGTGTCCAGAAATTTAACCATTTCTTCCATATTATCCAGTTTTGTGAAGTAGAGGTTTTTGAAATAAGTACTGATGATTCTCCCAATTTCACTTATATCTGTTGTAATTTCTCCTCTTTCATTTCAAACTTTGTTAATTTGAAGCATCTCTCTCTCTCTCGCTTTTTTTTTTTTTTTTTTGATCAAACTGGTCAGGGGTTGGTCAATCATATTTAGTTTTCCAAAGAACCAGCTCTTTGTTTCATCAATTTTCTTATTTTCTTAGTTTCCAATTCATTTATTTCTGCTCTGATCTTAATTATTTCTTTCCACCTGGTGTTTCTTTCAGTTGGGCTCTTCTAGTTTTTCCAGTGCCTTTAGGTGGATGTTTAGGTTACTGATTTGGGATATGTGTGTTTTTGTTATGAAGCCATTTAGGGCATTGAATTTTCCCCTGAGGACTGCCTTCATTGTGTCCCATAAGTTTTGGTATGATGTGTTCTCATCATCATTCATTTCTAGAAATTTTGCAATTCATTTTTTATTTTGTTCACTATCCATTCATTGTTTAAAAATGTGCTGTTCTGTTTCTAGAAGACAATGGGATTCTTGATGGGTCTTTTATTGTTAATTTCTAGCAATATAGCATTATAATCTGATATCATACAGGGAATTATGTCAACCTTCCTAAATATATGGAGGCAGGCTGTGTAACCCAGTATATGATCTATTTTAGCAAATGTTCCATGGGCTGCTGAGGAGAATGTGTAGTCTATGGATCTGGGATAGAATGTTCTCTAGATGTCCATTAGTTCTAAGGGATCTATGGTTTTGTTCACCTCTCTTACTTGCCAGTTGAGTTTTGGTTTGGATGACCTATCTATTACTGATAATGGTGTACTGTAGTACCCAAATATGATGGTGTTGGTGGTTAATTCTCTTTTATTGTCAACTACGTTTTCTTTTATGAACTGTGATGACACTGTGCATAAAGATTTATGATTGTGATATCCTCTTGATGGATCATTGCCTTGATAATTAGGAAGTGGCCTTCTTTGTCTTTTTTGATGATTTTTGGTTTGAAGTCTATTTTATCCGATATTAGTATAGTTACTACTGCTTGTTTCTTATTATCAATTTGTTTGGAATATTGCTTTCCACCCTTTCACCCTAAGCTGCTGACTGTCTTTAGTCGTGAGGTGGGTTCCCTTTTTGTTTGCTTGGTTTTTTGAGGAAGGGTCTCACTCTAGCAGAGGCTGACCTGGAATTCACTATGGAGTCTCAGGGTGGCCTTGAACTCACGGCTATACTCCTACCTATGCTTCCCGAGTGCTGGGATTAAAGATGTGTGCCAACATGTCCAGCAAGGTGGGTTTCTTGAAGACAACAGATTGAGGTGACTAATTTTATGATCCATCTTCTTAGCTTGTGTTTCTTGATGGGTGAATTAAGGACATTAATATTTAGGGTAATGACTGTGAAGTTTGATTTGATCCCTGCCATATTGTGTTGGTACATGTGGTTTGGTATTTTCATGGACTTTGAAGTTATTTTGTGTCTTTTCTGAGTTTGGTTATTGTGATCTGCTTCATCTAGGCATTTGAGTTTGATTATTTGATTCTTCTGTGTGGAAAATTTCCTGAAATACTCTCTGTAGGTTTAGTTTTGTGTTCATATAATTGTAAAGCTGAATTTTGTCATGGAAAGCTTTTCTTTCACCATTTATTATGAGGGATACTTTTGCTGGGTAAAGTAGTTTGGGTTGGAAGCCATAGGTTCTTAGACTTTGCAGAGTTCCATTCCAGGACCTTCTTGCTCTACAAGGTTTCCATTGAGAAAGTCTGAAGTAATTCTGATGTGGTTACCATTAAAAGTGATGTGCAAAATTTCTGGTTAAGATGGCAGCATAGGAACCATGACAAAGCAGCCTAGGGGAAAAAAGCCAAAAAAAAAAAAAAAAACCACCCAGCAAGTTACACTTTTCTACTAAAAAGTGAGGTGTATAAGAAATTACCAATGGCAGCAGAGAAGTAGGAGAAATCCAGAGCATCCAGAACCCACACAGGTAGACAGAAGCAACTCCAGCAGTGGTGACACCAGGCCTGCTGGACCACAGCTGCAAGGCTCAGCTTGTGTCCCAGGAAAAGCCAGGTGAGGGGATTTTCCACTCACACTGGAGCTCTTCACAAACTCAAGAAATGTAAGGGAGAATGGCAGTGAAAAATGGAGAAGCAGGTCACAAGGTAGAGGACCACATGGACCAGTGGGAAAACTAGAGCCACCATCCACAGCCTACCCTCCCCCACTGCCATCACATGTGCCAGCAAGCACCAGAGACCAGGGGAGGGGAGCTCACAGCACCCACCACTGGTGACCAGAGCAGTGATCCCATGACCCATCCAGCCTACTTGAACCCACAGTGCACCAAAGAGGGAACCAAGAAAGAGTGCAACATAACTGAGACCAAAATCATCACAAAATGGAACTGGGATTACACCAGGTCAGCCAGCACCCACCAAATAAGCCTGTTATATATACCTGACCGGAAGTGCTACTTGAACCTTCCATATCAGGATACATTATATGTTAAATTTGATGGGTGGTCAGATTTGCCATTCTTAAATAAGCTATATTTTGGCTTGTTATTTGTTGCTTCTTGAGTTATACTGGCTTTGTTTCCTCTTCTGTAGTACATTAGGGAAGGGTCATACTTGGTCACAAGCTGACTTGGAACACTCAACACACCAGAAATCTTAACCTCGTTGTTGACAGGAATTAGGGTGTGGGGCACCACACACCCTAAGGGACAGTGATTTTGTCAGAGGATCTGGTTGTCATAATACCTACTCTTGTATAAATAATCTGTGCTGTTTTTCATTGAATATGTACATTGTTCAGTTAAATTTCAGAATCTGCCTATATTTTGTTCCACTCAGCCTACTTGAATACTCTCATAGCAGGCAAACCCAACATCAAGGGTCACTTTTGCAGATACTCTGAGAGTCTTGAGAGCCACACCTAGCACCTTAAGCTCCTACCCTGAAGATGTACAACCTCAGATTGATTGATACATCTAATGCCACTGAAGCTAACTAGAAAATCCATGCATTAAATTAACCCAAGAAGCAAACACAAGAAACACCAAAAATCAAGACAATGCAAATCCACCAAAAAGTATTAATGCATCAGAATTGACCTCCAGTGAGAATGAGTTAAAGGAAATGCCTGAGAAAGATTTCAAAAGAATGATTATAAATATGCTCAAAAAAAAGTAACAGACAAAAATCAAATGAATGAAACAGGAAATCAAAGGAATCAAAGAAGATACAGGAAACCAATTTAATGAAATAAAGAGGTCAATACTAGACATAAATAAGGAAATAGAAATAATAAAGACAAACCAGTCAGAATTACTAGCAATGAAGAACAGAGTCAATGAAATAAAAAACTCTGTAGAAAATCTCACCAGTAGAATGGTGAAGGAGAGGACAGGATAGCTAAACTAGAAGACCAGGTGGCAGATCTAATGCAGTCCAACAAAGAGAAAAACAAACTAATAGGAAAGCATGAATGGGAAATTCAAGATATTCGGGACGCTCTGGAAAGATCAAATATAAGAATTCAGGGTATAGTAGAAGGAGAAGCATTTCATGTGAAAGGCATAGTAGGCATTTTCAACAAAATCATAGAAGGAAACTTCCCCCAAATTGGGAAAGAGGTGCCAGTGCATATACAGGAATCCTTTAGAACACCAACCAGACAAAACCTGGAAAGAAACTCTCTCACCATATTATAATTAAATTACCAAACATACAGACCAAAGAAAAAATATTGAAAGCAGGTAGAGAGAAAAATCAAGTTACCTGCAAAGGCAAGCCCATCAGGATCACAGCAGGTTACCCATCACAAACTTTAAAAGCCAGAGGGTTTGTGATGATGTATTCCAATTTCTGAAATATAACAACTGTCAACAAAGGTTACTTTATCCTGCAAAGCTATCCATTCAAGTAGATGGAGAAATAAGGACATTCCATGACAGAAGCAGGCTAAAGGAATATTTGAAGTCAAAACCAGCTCTATAGAAAATACTTGAAAGAATCCCCCATGCTGAAGAGAAAGAAAAGGACACATATAAGGAACCTGGAAAAAACAAGCAATACTCAAATACTAGCTAAACACAGAGGTAAAACCAGAAGAACTACACCCCCAAAAATGGCACAAATAAATACACAACTTTCAACAATATCTCTTATTATCAATGGCCTCAAAGCCACAACCAAATTACATAGGTTTGCAGGCTGGGTTAAAAAGCAGAATCCTTCAACTTATTGCCTTTAAGAAACTCAGCTTTCTACAAAGGATGGCCACTATCTTAGGATAAAAGGTTGGAAAACAGTGTTTCAAGCAAATGGGCCTAGAAAACAAGCAGGGGTTGATATCCTAATATCTGACAAGGTAGACTTCAGTCCAAAATTAGTTAGGAAAGATAAGGAAGGTCACTTTATGTTGATTAAAGGCACACTCCAAGAGGAGGACATTACAATCCTAAACATATATACACCTAACCTGGGGGCTTCTAACTTCATCAAACAAACGCTTTTAGAACTAAGATCACAGATAACACCAAACACATTTGTAGTGGGTGACTTCAACACACCACTCTCATCAATTGACAGGTCATCCTGGCAAACAATAAACAGAGAGGTATCAGGATTAAATGAGGTCATAGAAGAAATGGACCTAACAAGTATATACAGGACTTTTCACCCAAAAGCTGCAGAATACACATTCTTTTCAGCAGCACATGGAACATTCTCTAAAATAGACCATATATTAGGACACAAAGCAGATCTTAGCAAATACAGGAAAACTGAAATAATTCCTTGCATTATATCTGACCACAATGGAAACAAACTAAAAAACGATAGCAAGAAAAGCTATACAGCATATGCAAAATTATGGAAACTAAACAATATTCTACTAAATGATGAATGGGTCAGTAAAGAAAATAAGAAGGAAATCAAAAAGTTCAGAGAGTCAAATTATAATGAGAACACAACATACCAAAACCTTTGGGAACACAATGAAGGTAGTCCTAAGAGGTAAATTTATAGCGTTAAGTACCCATATTAAGAAATTAGAAAGGGAAATGACCTAATGCTTCACACAAAAGCCTTGGAAAAAGAAAGACAAGGCAAACCAAAAATTAGTGCATGGAAAGATATAATAAATATTAGGGCAGATATAAAATATAAATAGAAAAGCAATCCAAAGAATCAATTAAACAAAGAGTTGGTTCTTTGAAAAGATAAACAAGATTGAGAAACCATTAGCAAATCTGACAAAGAGAAAGAGAGAAGAGACACAAATTAACAAAATTAGAGATGAAGAAGGCAACATCACAACAGATACCAGAGAAATTTTTTAAAAAATCACTGGGTAATACTATAAAAACATTGTATCAGACAGCTTCAGGTTTGCTGAGATGAACTTCCAGATCAGGCACAGTTATGGAGGAAGGGATTTATTGAAGCTTACAGATCCAGGGGAAATTCCATAACAGCAGAAGAAACTGGCCTGCCTTCACAGGCCCAAGCACAGAGAAAGAAGTACAAGCCTAAAAGCCAAAAGCCACAGCATACTTCAGGAACTCCAGCTAGGCACACTTTGCATATCTTTAGATTGAAATTGGAAACCCATCACCACAACTTAAGATCCACCCACTGACATTGGCTCCAGCCATGTAGCCAGCAGATGCAAACTACAAACAAACAACTGAATATATTGGGGGCCATCTATTCTATTCAAACCACCACAAACATATACTCCACTAAGTATGAAAATCTGAAAGAAATGGATGATTTCCTTGATTTCCATGACTTGCCTAAATTAAATCAAGATGAGATCAATCACCTAAATAGACCTATAAGAAGTATGGAGATCAAAACAGTTATCAAAAAATATCCCAACTAAAAAAAGTCCAGGCCCATTTGGATTCACTGCTGAATTTTACCACACCTTCAGGAAAGAACTAACACCATTGCTTATTAAACTTTCCCATAAAATAGAAAAAGAAGGAATCCTACTAAAGTCCTTCTATGAAGCCAGGATCACCCTGATACCAAAACCAGGCAAGGATAGAACAAAAAAAGAAAATTAAAGACCAATCTCCATCATGAATAGAGATGCAAAAATTCTCAACAAAATACTGGCAAACAGAATACAAGAATATATCAGAAAGATCATTCACCCTGACCAAGTAGGCTTTATCCCAGAGATGCAGGGATGGTTCAACATACGCAAATCAATAAATGTAATACATTATAAAGGTGGTCTGAAGGACAAAAATCACAGGTTCATCTCATTAGATGCAGAGAAAGCATTTGACAAAATCCAACATCCCTTCATGATAAAAGTCCTACAGAGACTGAGAACAGAAGGAACATATCTCAACATAATAAAGGCTATTTATGACAAGCCTACAATCAACATATTACTAAATAGGGAAAAACTGGAAGCTTTCCCACTAAAATCAGGAGCAAGACCAGGGTGTCCACTGTCCCCACTTTTATTTAATATAGTACTGGAAGTCTTAGCCACAGCAAAAAGGCAAAAGACACACATAAAAAGGATACAAATCGGAAAGGAAGAGATCAAGTTATCATTATTTACAGATGACATGATTGTACACATACAGTACCCTAAAGACTCTACCAGAAAACTGTTAGAGCTGATCAAAACCTACAGCCATGTAGCAGGATACAACAAAAATACACAGAAATCAGTAGCCTTCCTATATGCTAAGAACAAACAGACAGAGGATGAAATCAGAGAATTACTCCCATTCATAAATGTATCAAAAAAATAATCAAGTACCTTAGAATAAGCTTAACCAAGGAAGTGAAGGATCTCAACAATGAGAACTTTAAAAACACTCAAGGAAGAAATTGCAGAAGATACTTGGAAATGGAAAAGCAACCCTTGTTCCTGGGTAAGAAGAATCAATATTTTGAAACTGGCAATATTACCAAAAGCAATCTACACAATTAATGCAATCCCCATCAAAAATCCAACGGCATTCTTCGTGGAAATAGAAAAAAACAATCCAAAAATTCATTTGGAATCACAAAAAAATCTCGAACATCTAAAACAATATTAAGCAACAAAAATAAGAATGGTGGTATCACCATACCTGATTTTAGCCTATACTACAGAGCCATAGAAACAAAAACAGAATGGTACTAGTACAAAAGCAGACATGCAGATCAATGGAACATAGTAGAGGACCCAAATGTAAGTCCAGGTAGCTATAGCCACCTGATATTCAATAAAAATGCCAAAAATACTCATTGGAGAAGAGACAGCCTCTTCAGCAAATGGTGTTGGGAAAACTAGATATGTATCTATAGAAGGATGAAAATAGATTCTTCTCTCTGTCCACGCACAAGAAGTAAGTCCAAATGGATAAAAGAACTTAAAATCAGACCAGAAACTCTGAAACTGATAAAGGAAAAAGTAGGCGAAACTCTTCAACATATTGGTCTTGGCAAAGACTTTCTGAATATAACCCCAATTGCTCAGGCAATAAAACCACAAATTAACCACTGGGACCTCATGAAATTACAAATATTTTGTATGGCAAAGGACACTGAATACAGCAAAGAGGCAACCTACAGAAAGGGAAAAAAATCATTACTAGTTATACATCTGATAGAGGATTACTACCTAGGATATACAAAGAACTCAAAAAATTAAATAATAAAAAATCGAACAACCCAATTAAAAAATGGGCTATGGAACTAAATAGAGATTTCATAAAAAAAGAAATACGGATGACATACAAGTACCTAAAAAAATGTTCTTGTTCCCCAGTCATCAAGGATATGAAGATTAAAACTACATTGAGATTCCATCTCCCTCCTGTCAGATTGGCTACCATTATGAAAACAAATGACCATAAATGCTGGTGTGGATGTGGAAAAAGAGGAACACTTCTATACTGTTGGTAGGAATGTAATCTGGTTCAGCCATTGTGGAAATCAGTGTGGAGGTTCCTAAGACAGCTAAAAATTGATCTACCATATGACCCAGCTACAGCACTCCTAGGCATATATCCTATGGACTTCTCTCATTACCTTAGAGGTAGTTGATCAACCATGTTTATTGCTGCTCAATTCACAATAGCTGGGAAATGGAACCAGCCTAGATGTCCCTCCACTGATGACTGGATAATGAAGATACGACACATTTATACAATAGAGTTCTACTCAGTGGTAAAGAAAAATGAAGTTATGAAATTTGCAGGAAAATGGATGGATCTGGAAAGGATTATACTAAGTGCGGTAACACAGGCCCAGAAAGCCAAGTGTCACATGTTCTTTCTCATATGTGGATCCTAGCATTGGGCTTCTGTGTGAAAAGGAAAAAACTCAGTACCAGAGGCAGGCCAGAAAGCTAGAAAAAAGATATAAAGGGAAGAGAAGAGAAAGGAGGGGTGGGGGTACTTAATAGGATGGTATTGTATATATGTAAGTAGAAGAATAGATTAATGAGGGTGAAAAGGCCCAAAATAAGGTCAGGGGAAGAGACTGAGTAAAGGAAAGGTGGAGGGAGGGCTAAACAAAATCTAAGAGGATATAAATAAATCATATGGAATCCTACTTTTTTGGACAATGGAATACTCAGGAGCCGTAGATTGTTCCTAGAAAATTTTCAGAGCCAGGGATGGGATACCTTCCAGTGAGTTGTTGGCCAGGGAGGTCCCTGATGCCCCCAAAACATTATAGACCATTGCCAAGGCCCTTGGTTTCCCACCAGGAATAGATGGTAAGACCCTATTGCTGAAGACTTCACATACTTGGGCTGCAAGACCATTAAGAAATCCTATTGGAACTGAGCTGATAACCTCCTCCATGTAGACCAGCTGACAGAAAGCTGGAAGAAGCCATTTTGCATGCAGTTCAATGCAAAAAAGACAAATCACCAGTGAAGATACTCAGCAGTGGACTCTGCAAGCCTTATATTTGGCCAGCCAAGCCAAATGAGCCAACAGGTGTGATAGTGGCATGTCTCTTATGGTGGAAACCAACTGCCCTCTAATTGGACTGGAGGCCTGCTCCATGGGAGGGAATACATTCCTGCTACTGAAAACTTAAAACAGGGGTAGTCATGAGCCCTAGGGGTATAATGTCTGCTGGTGTCTGGCTAAATGTATATACTATGCTTATCAAAACTGCCCAGTAAGCACTTCTCTTAATATTTATACCCTTGTATTAATGTTACTCTCACTTTTGGTAGAGAATCTTCTCTTTTCAGATGGCAGTGACCTTGGGACGACTCAGAAGGTATCATGGTGATGGAAAGAAATGATCACAGGGCTCAGTACTGCAATATCTCTATCACACCTTCCAAGGCTCAGGGTCTAATGCAGAAGAGGTGGTGGAAAGAATGTAAGAGCCAAAGGAAGGGTAGGACTCCATATAACATGTCCCCTCCAGACACAAAATGGTCTGGATATCCATGGCCTCACAATGCCTGACACTACCTCCACATGTCCATCATAAGAGGAGGAAAAGATCCTGGCACTTTTGATGGGCATTTATTTTTAGAGTGTAGGAAAGATTTCCTTGATTATTTTGTTAAATAAGTTCCTCATGTCTTTGGTCTGAATTTCATCCCCTTCAGGTATTCCCATGATCTGGATGTTAGGATATTAAGGGTATCCCAGAATTCCCTCATGTTCTGTTCACAGAAATTTTTGAACTTATTGAAACTTTTGAACTCTCGAACTGTTTCTTCTGTCTTGTTTTCCAGATTGAAGTTTCTGTCCTCCACATGGCTGATTCTTGAGAGCTTCTGAAGAGTTTTTGGCTTGTTCAATTAGATTTGCATTTTCTACTACTTTTCTGTGTATAGTTTCCATCCCTCTATCACGCTCCCTTTTCACATCATTTTCTAATTTCTTGATGCTTCTTGGAATTCATCCTTGCATTTCTTTATGTCTTTATTTAGCATCACCGGCTGATTTTTGAAGTCCTCTTTTTTTTCACTCTCTTTCATATCTCTTAACTGTCTTTTAATTCCTTCTATTTTCTTATCTATTAGGTCTAGTCTAGTGATGGCAACATCCACATGATTATTGGTTCTTTGTTGCTCTTCTGCAAGTTCTATCAGTAGCTTGGTCAAGGTTGCATTGCTCATAGCTTCAGTTTGGTGTTCTGATCCTAATGTCTCTCCTATGTTTTTATTAGAGACATTCATTGTAGGACTGGGTGATCTACTGGATTTACTTGAATTTGATTTTTGATGTTATTTCTTTTGCACTGTGACCTGCCCATCACACTGTATGGACAGGGAGAGTAGGACTATGGTCTCAAGGGGCAGGGGAAGTGGTACCTGTTGGGGGAGCTGGCCTGAGGTGGCATGGGTGGACAGACAGAGCGAGCCTGAGATCACGCGTGGACAGGCGGGCAGCCAAAGCAGCAAGCAGGCAAAAGGGCAGAGCAGGCTGAGCTCACTTGGGCAGATGGGCAGCGTGCAGACCAGCAGAAGGAGCCTGCCTGAGGCCATGTGTGGGAGAGAGTAGCAGGGCAGTAGTCCCTGCACAGTGAGGCAAGTGGAGCTGTGTGGCCTGGGTCCCCTTTCCTACAGTAAGTGTGTGAGCATCCTAAGGCTGAGACTATGGCTAGGGCTGCTGCTTGGGGGGCGGGGGGGGGGGCTGGGTGTCTGGTGGGCTACCTGAGAGCAAGGGAATCACCAATTATCTTTTTGCCCCCTCTGCGCCCTCCCACTGGTGATCTATTAGAGATTGTGCTCCCCTAAAAGAACCAGTGAATCTTTAATGCCTTGCCTTTCCTTCTAGGGCAGGTGTGGCATGGTTAGGCCATTTTAACTGGAAGTCCAGGACTAAATATTTTTGCTCCTGGGTTGGGCAATGATTTCTTATGCATGCACAACACAAACAATATAAGAAGTTTTATAAACTACACTTCCTCTTTTTTTATTTTTATATATTATTTATTTATTTGTAAGCTGAGAGAAAGAGAAGAGGGGGAGAGAAAGATAGAGAGTATGGGCATACCAGGGCCTCTAGCCACTGCAAATGAACTCCAGACACATGCACCACTTTCTACATCCAGTTTTATGTGGGAACTGGGGAACTGAACCTGGGTTGTTAGCCTTTGCAGGCAAGTGACTGAACCACTGAGCCATTTCTCCAGGACCCCATTTTTATAAATATATTTTTTTGAGGCAGAGTCAAACTAAACAACCCAGGCCCTGCCTGGCTTGGGATCTTTCTGCCTTATGCACCAAAGGACTAGGTACTGAGACTGTAACCAAGTGTCACCATGCTAGGTATGATTGATGGTTAATTCCGTATAAGTTGAAAGGATTTAGAAATACCATGACAATTAATGTCTGAAGAGGTCTATGAGGGATTTTCTAGATTACATTAATTAAGGTGAGAAGGCCAACCCTAAATGAGGAAACTGGCATTCCATGGGTTAGGAACCTGGATGTTATAAAAGAGAGAAATCTAGCTGAATAGCCACATTCATATCTCTCTGCTGCGTGACTGAAGACTGGATGTGACTACCTGCGTCATGCTTCTGCCACTATCCATGCCTTTATCTCAAACTATAAGCCAAAATGAACTCTTCCTCTCTAAGTTGCTTTTGTCCCAGCAACAAAAAGAGGAGTGACTACAATAGGTTACAATTAGAAACCTCTACTCAAAGAACATCATTAAGAAAGCTAAGCCAGGTGTGGTAGTGTACATCTTTAATCCCAGCACTCGGGAGGCAGAGGTAGGAGGATCACCATGAGTTCGAGGCCACCCTGAGACTATGAGACTACATAGTGAATTCCAGGTGAGCCTGAGCTAGGGTGAGACCCTACCTCGATTTAAAAAAAAAAAAAAGAAAGCTAAAGATGACCACCAGAAAGTACTCAATAATCAGGCATTGGATAAGAAACTTAAACTTGTATTCAAATGGGTAAAGGACATATGCAACTCAATTATAAAAGACTAAAATATCACTTCCATCACTCTGTCCAGCTCCCTTTTCACCTCATTAAAAATATGGAACGCTTCACGAATTTGAGTGTCATCCTTGCGCAAGGAAGCTGGACAGAGCGATGGAAGTGATACATAGGAAAGTAGCAGAAAATGCAAACTTAATTAAACAAGTCCAAAACTCTCTAGAGGCTCTCAAGAATACACTCAGAGAAATGGAGGGTAGAAACTCTGATCTGGAAGACAGGATGGAAGAACCAGTTTGAGAGTTCAAAAATTCCAGTAAGTTCAAAAGTTCCTGCAAACAGAACATGAGGGAATTGTGGAATACATTTAAACGTCCTAATATCAGAATGATTGGAATACCAGAAGGAGAAGAATTTCAGACCAAAGGCATGGAGAACTTATTTAAGAAAATAATTGAAGAAAACTTCCCCAGTCTCTTAAAAGAAAGGCCCATCAAGATACAAGAAGTGAACAGAACTCCAAACAGACTGGACCAAAGGAGAAACTCCCCAAGATATATTATCATTAAGACTCTAAACATTGACACCAAAGAGAAAATCCTAAAAGCAGCTAGGGAAAAATAGTGCACAACTTTCAAAGTAAACCCCATCAGAATTACTTCAGACTTCTCAATGGAAACCCTGAAAGCTAGAAGGGCCTGGAATGAAACTCTCCAAACTCTAAGAAACTATGGCTTCCAACCCAAACTACTCTACCTGGCAAAAGTCTCCCTCATAATAGATGGTGAAAGACAAACTTTCCATGACAAAAATCAGCTTTATAATGATATGAACAGAAAACCAAACCTACAGAAAGTATTCCATGAAATTCTCCACAGAGAAGAAACAAATAACCAAATACAAATGCCTATAAAAAGCAGATCACGGGCTGGAGAGATGGCTTAGTGGTTAAGCACTTGCCTGTGAAGCCTAAGGACCCCGGTTTGAGGCTCGGTTCCCCAGGTCCCACGTTAGCCAGATGCACAAGGGGGCGCACGCGTCTGGAGTTCGTTTGCAGGGGCTAGAAGCCCTGGCGCGCCCATTCTCTCTCCCTCTCCCTCTGTCTTTCTCTCTGTCTGTCGCTCTCAAATAAATAAATAAAAAATGAACAAAAAAATATTAAAAAAAAAAAAGCAGATCACAACAACAAAACCCAGAGTAGATACAAAAAAATTTCAAATTCCATGAAAACACCAACACACATCTACCACCACAACATGGCAGAGATCAAATAAAATCTCACAGTCATTACCCTAAATATAAATGGCCTTAATTCACCCATCAAGAGACACAAGCTAACAGGGTGGATCAAAAAAATTAGACCCCTCAATCTACTGCCTTCAGGAAACCCACCTTACCACTAAAGACAGAAACCTCCTCAGGGTGAAAGGGTGGAAAACAATATTCCAAGCAAATGGGAATAAGAAACAAGCAGGTGTAGCTATATTAATATTGGATAAAACAGACTTCAAACCAAAAATAATCAAAAAAGACAAAGAAGGCTACTTACTACTTATCAAGGGAAAAATTCATCAAGAGGATATTACAATCATAAATCTGTATGCACCAAACACAGGGGCACCACAGTTCATAAAACAAAACCTACTTGACAATAAAACAGAAATAACCACCAACACCATCATAGCTGCAGACTTCAACACACCATTATCAGTAATAGACAGATCATCCAAACAGAAACTCAACAGGGAAGTAAGAGAGCTCAACAAAACCATAGAACACTTAGAACTAACGGACATCTACAGAACTTTCCATCCCAAATCCACAGACTACACATTCTTCTCAGCAGCCCATGGAACATTCTCTAAAATAGACCATATACTGGGTCACAAAGACTGCCTCTACATATTTAGGAAAATTGACATAATTCCCTGCGTGATATCTGATCACAATGCTATATTGCTAGAAATCAACAACAAAAGACCCACCAAGAGTCCCAACGGCACCTGGAAACTGAACAGCACAATTTTTAAACAATAAATGGATAGTGGCTGAAATAAAAAATGAAATTGCAAAATTCCTGGAATTGAATGACAATGAGAACACATCATACAAAAACTTATGGGACACAATGAAGGCAGTCCTCAGGGGAAAATTCATAACACTCAATGCCTTCATAAAAAAGACAGAAAGATCCCAAATCAATAGCCTAACCATCCATCTAAACTCACTGGAAAAATAAGAAAAATGCAACCCAAAGAGCTCCAGAAGGAAAGAAATAATTAAAATCAGAGCAGAAATTAACGAATTGGAAACCAAGGAAACAATTAAGGCAATTGACAAAACAAAGAGCTGGTTCTTTAAAAAAAATAAACAAGATTGACAAACCTCTGGCCAATTTGATCAAGCAAAAAAAGGAGAGGCTCCACATTAACAAAATTCAAAATTAAAAAGGAGATATCACAACAGATATAAGTGAAATTTGGAGAATCATCAGGACTTATTTTAAAAACCTCTACTCCACAAAACTGGAAAATGTGGAGGAGATGGATAAATTCCTAGACGCATATCATCTACCAAAGCTAAACTCA
Organism: Jaculus jaculus; assembly: GCF_020740685.1. Lineage (NCBI taxonomy): Eukaryota > Metazoa > Chordata > Mammalia > Rodentia > Dipodidae > Jaculus > Jaculus jaculus. The sequence goes on from NC_059102.1 coordinate 275,572,742, forward strand.
GAGCAGATTAATCACCTCAATGAACCCATCACACTCATGGAGATTGAAAAAGTAATAAAAAAAAAAAAACCCTCCCTAAAAAGAAGAGTCCAGGACCAGATAGATTCTCAGCCGAATTCAAACCTTCATGGAAGAACTCAAACCAACCTTCCTAAAATTGTGCCACACAATTGAAGAACAGGGAAAGCTACCCAACTCCTTTTATGAAGCTAGTATCACCCTAATCCCAAAACCAGGCAGAGATGCCACAAGAAAAGAAAACTACCGGCCTATTTCCCTAATGAACATAGATGCAAAGATCCTGAACAAAATACTCGCAAACCGAATCCAACAACACATCAAAAGCATTATCTACCTTGACCAAGTGGGATTTATCCCAGAAACACAAGGGTGGTTCAACATACGAAAATCTGTCAATGTAATACACCACATAAACAAGCTTAAACATAAAAACCACATGATCATTTCAATAGATGCAGAAAAGGCCTTTGACAAGATACAACATCACTTCATGATCAGAACATTGGAGAGAATCAGCACGGTAGGTTCACATCTTAACATAATAAAGGCAATATATAAAGCTCCAAAGACCCAAACAATACTTAATGGAGAGAGACTGGAGGAATTCCCATTAAGATCAGGAACAAGACAGAGATGTCCTCTCTCACCTCTGCTTTTCATTATAGTTCTGGAAGTCCTAGCTCAAGCAATAAGACAGGAGAAGGAAATAAAAGGGATACAATTGGGAAAGGAAGAAGTTAAGTTAGCTCTATTCACTGATGCCATGATTGTATATGTAAGAACCCGAGAGACTCCATCCCAAAACTCCTGAAGGTGATTAACTCCTATAGCAAAATAGCAGGATAAAAATCAATGCACAAAAATCGGTAGCATTTCTGTATGCAAATGACAAAGATACAGAAAAAGAAATAAGGGACATAGTCCCATTTTCAATAGCAACAAAAAAAATAAAATACCTTGGAATAACGTTAACCAAGGAAGTAAAAGATCTATACAACGAAAATATAAAAACTCTCAAAAAAGAAATTGAGGAGGGCTTGAGAAGATAGAACGACCTCCCATGCTCATGGACAGGCAGAATTAACATTATGAAGATGACAATCCTACCAAAGGCAATATATAGATTTAACACAATTCCAATTAAAATCCCTACATTGTTCTTCACAGAGATAGAAAAAATGATCTCAAATTTCATATGGAAAAGCAGAACGACCTACATATCCAAACATATCCTCAGCAAAAGAAATACCTCTGGTGGCATCACCATACCTGATCTAAAGCTATACTACAAAGCCACAGTAATAAAAACAGCATGGTACTGGCATAAAAACAGAAGTATAGACCAATGGAATAGACTTGAGGACCCAGATTTTGGGTCAAGCAACTATAGCTACTTGATATTCAACAAAGGCCCGAACAATATAGGATGAAAAAAAAGATAGCATCTTCAACAAATGGTGCTGGACAAACTGGATAACCACATGCAGGAAACTGAAACTTGATCCACACATTTCACCATGCACTATACTCAAATCCAAAAGGATAAAAGACCTCAACATAAGACCAGAAACTCGAATACTTCTGGAAGAAAATTTAGAAAGTACTTTCCATGATATAGGAATGGAAAAAGACTTCCTGCACAAAACCCTAGTGGCTCACGATCTTAAACAGTCACTCAACCAATGGGATCATATGAAGCTGAAGAGTTTCTTTACAGACAAGCATATAATAAGCAAAGCCAATAGATTACTCACAGAATGGGAGAAAATATTTGCAGGGTATCCAACTGATAGAGGCCTAATCTCTAGAATCTACAAAGAACTCAAAAATCTAAACAATAAGAAGACAAACACCCCACTCACAAAATGGGGCAAAGAGATGAACAGGCAGTTCACAGAGGAAGATATACAAATGGCAAACACACCCTTAAGAAAATGTTCATCATCCCTAATCATCAGAGAAATGCAAATTAATACAATATGAGATTCCACCTTACCCCAATAAGGATAGCCAACATCAAAAAATCAAATGAAAATAAATGCTGGCCAGGATGTGGAGAAGCAGGAACACTCATTCACTGTTGGTGGGAATGTTGGATGGTACAACCACTTTGGAAAGCAATATGGAGACTCCTGAAAAAGCTGACTATAGAGATACCAACAGACCCAGTATACCCTTTCTGGGCATCTACCCTAAAACCTTCAAACCACAGGCCAGAGAGATTTGCTCAACCATGTTTGTAGCGGCTCAATTCGTAATAGCTAAAAGCTGGAATCAACCCAGATGTCCATCACTAGAAGAATGGATAACTAAGATGTGGTATATCTACAGAAAGGAATTCTACACAGCAGTAAGAAAAAATGACACAAAGAAATTTGAGGAAAAATGGTTGAACCTGGAACAGATCATTTTCAGTGAACTTACCCAATCACAGAAAAAAAAATCGACACATAGTCTCACTCATCTACAACACCTAACCTGAATCTACCCAAGATACCTTACATGCCCAGCAAGAAACCTCATGGATTAGACACTAGGATGGATGGAGAGGGAGGGGAGGACATCGAAGGGGTGGGAAACACTAATCTGGACCCAAACGGCAATGGTACCATAAAATTCTACTTCCTCAAAGGCAGACCAAATGACTGAACCTTCACTAGACCCTTACAGGAAACACCTGAACCACAAGACACTGGAGAGGGTAGGATCAAGTCTAACCTAAATCTTCTACATCTTCTCTCTCTCCCTCTCCCCCCTCACCCCTCTCTCTCTCTCCCTTCCCTAACTCTTGTATATTAGTTATCTTTTGCCCCATTTTCTTAGTGGGCACTGACCTGTAACCCCCACTACCAGCATGGGCCTATCATCCACAATGAACTTTTGATCAGAGAAACCTACAAGGTTTCCTAAAAGAATGACAGACTTCTGTCAGAGTACTTGATGACCCACCAAAGATCAGTGGTAAGACCCTCTTGCTAGAGACTCCATACACAGCTGACACGTAAGATGGAATGGCATGGCTGGAAGCCAGGAGACAGTCAGTCCCCAGACAGTCAGCGTGTCTAGTGCCAGAAGGTGCTACATGGGTGACTGGGGGAAATGACTAATATCTGTCCAAGCAACTCATGGTCTAACCTAATTAGCAACAAATAACCTGGTATGATGCCCACACAAGTGCAAAAGTGGCACACAGCCATGGTGGGGACCCAACTGCTCTTGATTTGGCTAACTGATCCCCTCAGTGGTATGGGACCCATAGCTGGAGCTGGAAAACAAGTCAGATTCATATCCAAACATAAGCCCACTCTCCAATATCAAGCTACCATCAATCATGGGGTACAAGAGGGCCTACACCTATTAAACTCTCTATCAAAAAAGTAAGTGTTATCTCAATTATCCGGGTGCTAACTTACTCTCCATTGGAGAATCTGCTTCTCTTTTTCAGATAGATGCAGACCCTAAGGAGAGAGCTGCCCCATCATACCTCAAAAGGGGCCTGACTGAAACTAAGGAAAATTGGTGAAACAGACAAGGGTGCTGTTTTCCTGATGAACCAGATACCAGCACAAAGGGGAAGGAGACCAACACAGAGAAAAATCAACTCCTACCAAATCAGAGAGCCAGAGCCTCAGAGGCCCCCAACACCTCAGCACTGAAGCAGACCAAAAATTAACCCAACATGGCTCAGGGAAATTTTGCGGAAGAGGGGGCGGAAAGAATGTCAGAGTCACATGTTGGGTCATGATATGCAGAGACATTTATTGTACCAATAACTGTGGGCTAACTCCACAATGCACGACCCATTTACATCAACAAGGAGGGGCCATTGGGAGGGGATAGGTCATGGATGAGCCTAAACAATGGTACCAAACTGCCTGTATTTGCTGAAAAGAAAACTAACAAATTAAGAAAAAATAAAAGACTAAAATATAATTTTAATATTGGTAAAGGATTTACATATAATTTTTTTCTAAAGACGCAAAAGCATGGGGAAAGGTGCTTAATAGCTATTAAGAAGATGCTAACTAAAATCAGAATGAGATACTATGTCATACATGTTAGATAATGATGAAGATGATGATGATGAAGTCAAAGAAGAGGAGGAAGAAGAAAGATAAACTAGAGTGTGGGGATCTAAAGGGAAAAATATCTCTGTTAAAGAAACACATAGGCAAAACACCTCAATATACAGGCAAAGCTTTTTGAAAAGGATTGTAAAACCAAAGGAAATAACCCCAAGAATTACCAAATAGAATTGCAGGAAATTACAAAGCTTCTAAACAGCAAATGAAACAATCAGCAGAGTAAACAGTCTGCAGATGAGAGAAAAATGTTTCCCAACTATACACCTGAAAAAGGATTGTTCGATAGAGAACTCTAAAAATTAAACACCAAAAACAGCAAATAATCAATCAATAAGTAGACTAATGAATTGAATAGAATTCTCAAGGGAAGAAATACAAAGGGCCAATAAGTATTACAAAAAAGTACTCAGCCATTCTTTTACCAAGTTGCAAGCCCTCTGAATAAGGCTTTTCTATTCTGCAATCAATGTAAAAGGGCAAATATTACTTCCTTGAGCCAGCATTAGATTACTACTAGAAGTTCAAGGATTCATTTAGTCAAAATACTAATTTTTTAAGAGGTGAAATTATTATGCAAAATCTCAAGCACTTTGAAAATCAGATACTCTGTGGCCTTTCCACGGCTCTCTGGCCTTTCCACTAGTGGCGCTTGACAAGGTCATTGTTTCAAGAATATAATAATTATGCAGGAATGAGGGAGAACATTCAGCAGGGACTCTGCCTATTGTTTTCACAGTAGAAATCAAAGAAATGACAACTGTAATTAAATATTTTTTAGATTGTCTTATGAGTTTTGAGTCAGGATGAAAATTATTTCTAACCTAATGAACTTTAACACCGCACTTTACTAAAAGAAATATTTGCAGTTTTCCCTTATATGTATGAGTAAGGCATGACAGCTAAATAAATAAGAATTCTTTACTTCTGACCTTCTGTAGCTATTCAAAAGAAGCAATTTGGTTTGCCAATAGTACTCTCATCATAGATACAAATGAAGCAAGTTTAATTTTTATCTCAGAGAACTGAAAGCTTAAAGAAACAAAAATTACAAAAGAAGGTAAGGATACCTTTTAGTTCCGAATTCACTGACATTAACTTCTTTCATTATCTGGTCTGATGTCTTGATGTTTTGAAGAGAAGGGACAGAACAAGAACAAACAAAATTTTCAGGTTGTACCTTCTAGTTGCTGGAATAAAACACCTGACAAGGCAACTTATGGAGAAATGGGTTTGTTTCAGGCTTTCAGTTTCAAGAGGAAGCTTCATTGTGTAAAGGAAGCTGGCATAAGCCACGTACATTGCAGAGACAACAGCAAGCACAAGCTGACTGTTACCACACAGTAGGGCTAGACTCATCAACCCCAAGGTCCGCTTCCAGCAATACATCCACAACAGCAAGGCTCCACTTCCCAAATATATTATTACCTGGGGACTAAGTAAAAAGCTCAATCAAAAATACCTGAGGCTATGGGGGATATTTCTTTCTATTCAAACCACCACACAGGTTGAGGGAAAGTATGGAAATCCAACCATCTACAACTATTATCATAATATAAAGGTTTACTTATAGGGTCTGGAGAGATGGCTTAGTGTTTAAGGCTTTTACCTGCAAAGCCAAAGGATCCTGGTTAGATTCTCCAGAACCCACATAAGCCACATGCACAAGAGGGTGGGAACATGCATCTGAAGTTCATTTGCAGTGGCTGGAGGCCCCAGAAAGCCCATTCCCTCTTTCTCTCTTTCCCCCTTTCAAATTAATAAATGAAATGTATTTTTAAAAAAGTTTTACTTATAGAGAGAAGCATCTGATTTTATATACATTTGAGTTGTCTAATGCACTATTTAGATACTTAATAATTTGTTTTATGTAACTGATCAAATGGTGATAGGTATTAATATTCATTCAATTATATATTTAAAATGTCTGAGAAAGAGTGGCTACAGTTCTATGGAAAAAATATTGTCAGTTTTCATGAGTTTGTGAGAGTTTCAAAATCTAAATAAATAATGAAATTTAAAAAAGCCCTAGAATTATTGAATTTATTGGATCATTTTTCCAGGTATTTCATCTTTCATGATATTATTTAAAAGTGTGTGTGTGTGTGTGTGAGTGTGTGTGTGTGTGTTGCTGAGGATAGAATCCAGGGTGTTATGCATACAAGGAAAATATTCCACTCCTTAGCTACAATTCGAGCCATATGAAAAAACTTGAAGAAATTCAACATCAGGCTGGAGAGATGGCTCAGTAGATAATACTTGCTGCTCAAGCATGAATACTCAAGTTTGATCCTCCTCAGGCTCCATGGTCAAAAAGGGAAGGAAGGAAGGAAGGAAGGAAGGGAGGGAGGGAGGGAGGGAGGGAGGGAGGGAGGAAGGGAGGTAGGAAGGAAGGAAAGAAAGAAGGAAGGAAGGAAGGAAGGAAGGAAGGAAGGAAGGAAGGAAGGAAGGAAGGAAGGAAGGAAGGAAGGAAGGAAAAAGGAGGAAGGGAGGGAAGGAAGGAGGGAGGAAAGCAGATATAGCAGGCCAGAAGCCATGGCAGGCTGGTGCACTGCTGCAATACCAGACTGCTGATGAGGATAGGGAGGCAGAGACAAGAGAATTTCTCACAAGTCTGTTGGCAAGCACAGCAAAGAAAAACAGCACAGAGAGAGAGAGAGACATCCAGAGAAACTCTACCTCAAAGGAGGACAACCAAAAAGTTGTCCTCTGACCATCACACATGTGCTATCGAATGTACTGTCTGCACTCTCATGAACATGCACACATATGCATATATATCAAGCACATGCAAGCATGCATACACACAAAGATACAAATAAAATAATAAAAGAGATTCAGAATCTGTTCTAGCCCCCAAATGGCCTTATATTTCTTCTGAAAAAAATTATTCAAAAAATTAGGAAGAATCCTATCATTCATATTATAAAAACAATCTTCACTTAAATTCTCTGTCTAGAAAAATGTCAGTTTTATTGTGTCTTACTATTGGCAGAAACTAGATTCCCTTAGAATGAAACGTAGAGCTCTCATCACACTACCTAAAGGCCCCGAATCTACCCATAAAAAGAGGGGGAGGGGAGCTAATCCTTCCAGGTTCTAAGAAAATAGTCTTGAAGCACTTCCAATATCAGTTTGGGCTTGTTTCTTATTTTACTTCCAAGTATAATTTTATAAAATGATATTTATATAATGAAAAATATTATTATGAAGATTGTACACATTACTATATGAACAAGCTTTCATTTCTTTTAGGTACACATTCATAGGAGCAGAATTTCAGAGTCACATGCTAATATTTAGTCATATGCTAATATTTTGCAAAAGGGTGTGTTGGAATTTTAAAATTATTTTTGCATGTGTTTGTATGTTACTATGTATATGGGCACATACAAGTTGATGTGCATGTGGAGATCAGAGGACAATCTTGGGTGCCATCCTCAGGTATGCTGTTCACCTCTTTAAGTCAGGGTCTCTCTGAAGCTCACCAATTAGGCTACACTGGCTGGCCAGTGAGCTTCATGTATCCAAGTGTTTCCATTTCCTAGATTTCAGATTACAGGTATGTACCATAATGCTCAGCATCTATTCGGGCACTGAGGATCAAACTCAGGGCCCCAGGCTTACAAGGCAACTTACTTGCCAACTGAGCTACTTCCCCAACACTGGAATTTTTGAAATATGTAATTTAAAGGGAGAGTCAAACGTCATCATTTTGCACATGGCTATCTTGCTGTCCCAGCTCAATTTACTTAAAACATAATTAAGCCAGGTGTGGTGGTGCACACCTTTAATCTCAACACTTGGGAGGCAGAGGTAGGAGGATAGCCATGAGTCTGAGGCCAGTCTGAGACTACATAGTGAATTCCAAGTCAGCCTGACTTAGAGTGAGACCCTACCTTGAAAAAACAAAACAAAACAAAACATAATTAGCCTTCCCCCCCCCACATAAAGAATGAATTAACTAACTCTATGCCACTGATCACAAGTATAAGGGATTGTTCTGGAAACTCATTCCACCCACCTATACTCAATTCTTAGGTGAATACCACATTCATACCATATCTTTGTATTAACTTTTGAAATTGGGATCAAATGTAAGGATATAGTGTTTTCTTTTTTCATAACTTCATTTTTCTTTACCGCTGAGTAGAACTCCATTGTATAAATGTACCACATCTTCATTATCCACTCATCTGTTGAGGGACATCTAGGCTGGTTCCATTTCCCAGCTATTATAAATTGAGCAGCAATAAACATGGCTGAGCAACTACTTCTAAGGAAATGAGTCCTTAGGATATATGCCTAGGAGTGCTACAGCTGGCTCATATGGTAGATCAATCTTTAGCTGTTTTAGGAACCTCCATACTGATTTCCACAATGGCTGGACCAGATTACATTCCCACCAGCAGTGTAGAAGGGTTCCTCTTTTTCCGCATCCCTGCCAACATTTATGATCATTTGTTTTCATGATGGTGGCCAATCTGACAGGAGTGAGATGGAATCTCAATGTAGTTTTAATCTCCATTTCCCTGATGACTAGTGACGTAGAACATTTTTTTAGATGCTTATATGCCATTCGTATTTCTTCCTTTGAGAACTCTCTATTTAGCTCCATAGCCCATTTTTTGATTGGCTTGTTTGGTTCCTTATTATTTAACTTTTTGAGTTCTTTGTATATCCTAGATATTAATCCTCTATCAGATATATAGCTGGCAAAGATTTTTTCCCATTCTGTAGGTTGCCTCTTTGCTTTTTTCACTGTGTCCTCTGCGGTGCAAAATCTTTGTAATTTCATTAGGTCCCAGTGGTTAATCTGTGGTTTTATTGCCTGAGCAACTGGGGTTGTATTCAAAAATTCTTTGCCAAGACCCATATGTTGAAGTGTTTCCCCTACTTTTTCCTCTAGCAGTTTCAGAGTTTCAGGTCTGATGTTAAGGTCTTTAATCCATTTGGACTTAATTCTTGTGCATGGCAAGAGAGAAGAATCTATTTTCATCCTTCTGCAAATATATATCCAGTTTTCCCAACACCATTTGCGAAAGAGGCTGTCTTTTCTCCAATGAATTTTTTGAGCATTTTTATCAAATATCATGTGGCTATAGCTACTTGGGCTTACATCTGGGTCCTCTATTCTGTTCCACTGATCTACATGTCTGTATTTGTGCCAGTACCATGCTGTTTTTGTTACTATGGAATTGTAGTATAGGTTAAAATCAGGTATGGTGATACCACTAGCCTCATTTTTGTTGCTCAGTATTATTTTAGATATTCGAGGTTTTTTGTGAATCCAAATGAATTTTTGGATTGTTTTTTCTATTCCCATGAAGAAAGCCTTTGGAATTTTGATAGGGATTGCATTAAATGTGTAGATTGCTTTAGGTAAGATTGCCATTTTCACGATATTGATTCTTCCAAGCCAGGAACAAGGGATGTTTCTCCACTTTCTAGTGTCTTCTGCAATTTCTCGCTTGAGTGTTTTAACGTTCTCATTGTAGAGATTCTTTACTTCCTTGGTTAGGTTTATTGCAAGGTACTTTATTTTTTTTGATGCAATTGTGAATGGGAGTGATTCTCTGATTTCATCCTCTGTGTGCTTGTTGTTAGCATATATGAAGGCTACTGATTTCTGTGTATTTATTTTGTATCCTGCTACATGGCTGTAGGTTTTGATCAGCTCTAACAGTTTGCTAGTAGAGTTTTTAGGGTCCTTTATGTGTACAATCATGTCATCTGTATATGATAACTTGATCTCTTCCTTTCCGATTTGTATTCCTTTTATGTGCGTCTTTTGCCTTTTTGCTGTGGCTAAGACTTCCAGTACTATATTAAATAAAAGTGGGGACAGTGGACACCCTGGTCTTGTTCCTGATTTAGTGGAAAAGCTTCCAGTTTTTCCCCATTTAGTAATATGTTGGCTGTAGGCTTGTCATAAATAGCTTTTATTATATTGAGATATGTTCCTTCTATTCCCAGTCTCTGTAGGACTTTTATCATGAAGGGATGTTGGATTTTGTCAAACGCTTTCTCCGCGTCCAATCATGTGAGTTTTGTTCTTCAACCCATTTATATAATGTATTACAATTATAGATTTGCGTATGTTGAACCATCCCTGCATCTCTGGGATAAAGCCTACTTGGTCAGGGTGAATGATCTTTTTGATATACTCTTGTATTCTGTTTGCCAATATTTTGTTGAGAATTTTTGCATCTATGTTCATGAGGGAGATTGGTCTGTAATTTTCTTTTTTTGTTCTATCTTTGCCTGGTTTTGGTATCAGGGTGATGCTGGCCTCATAGAAGGAGTTTGGTAGAATTCCTTCTTTTTCTATTTCCTGGAAAAGCTTAAGAAGCAATGGTGTTAGCTCTTCCTTAAAAGTCTGGTAAAATTCAGCAGTGAATCCGTCCGGGCCTGGGCTTTTTTTTTTTTTTTTTTTTTTTGGGGGGGGGGGAGATTATTGATAACTGTTCGGATCTCCATGTTTGTTATAGGTCTATTTAAGTGATTAATCTCATTTTCATTTAATTTAGGTAGGTCATATGGATCAAGGAAATCATCCATTTCTTTCAGATTTTCATACTTTGTGGAGTATATGCTTTTATAGTATGTCCCTATGATTTTTTGAATTTCTCTGGAATCTGTTGTGATGTTACCTTGTTCATCTCTGATTTTATTAATTTGTGTCTCTTCTCTCTTTCTTTTGGTCAGATTTGCTAAGGGTTTATCAATCTTGTTTACTCTTTCAAAGAACCAGCTCTTTGTTTCATTAATTCTTTGGATTGTTCTTTTTGTTTCTATTTCATTAATTTCTGCCCTAATCTTTATTATTTCTTCCCGTCTACTGATTTTTGGTTTGCCTTGTTCTTCTTTTTCCAAGGCTTTAAGGTGAAACATTAGGTCGTTTACTTGTGACCTTTCTAATTTCTTAATATAGGCACTTAAGGCTATAAATTTACCTCTTAGAACTGCCTTCATTGTGTCCCAGAGATTTTGATATGTTGTGTTCTCATTATCATTTAACTCTATAAATTTTTTGATTTCCTTCTTGATTTCTTCATTGACCCATTCATGATTTAGTAGCGTATTGTTTAGTTTCCATGATTTTGTGTATGATCTATAGCCTTTCTTGCTACTGATTTGTAGTTTAATTCCATTGTGGTCAGATAGAATGCAAGGAATTATTTCAATTTTCCTGAATTTGTTAAGATTTGCTTTGTGTCCTAATATATGGTCTATTTTAGAGAATGTTCCATGTGCTCCTGAAAAGAATGTATATTCGGCAGCCTTTGGATGAAATGTCCTGTATATATCTGTTAAGTCCATTCCTTCTATGACCTCATTTAGTCCAGATGCCTCTCTGTTTATTTTGTCCTGGGATGACCTGTCAATTGACGAGAGTTGGGTGTTAAAAATCACCCACCACCACTGTGTTTGGTGTTATCTGTGACCTTAGCTCTAATAGTGTTTGTTTGATGAATTTAGGAGCCCCCATGTTAGGCTCATAGATGTTTAGGATTGTAATGTCCTCCTGTTGGAGTGTGCCCTTAATCAATATAAAGTGACCTTCCTTATCTTTCTTGACTAACGTTGGATTAAAGTCTATCTTGTCAGATATTAGGATAGCAACCCCTGCTTGTTTTCTAGGCCCATTTGCTTGAAACACCGTCTTCCAACCTTTCACCCTAAGATAATGTCTATCCTTTGTAGAAAGATGAGTTTCTTGGAGACAACAAATTGTAGGATCCTGCTTTTTAACCCAGTCTCCAAACCTATGTCTTTTGGTTGGGACACTAAGGCCATTGATATTGAGATATTATTGAAAGGTGTGTATTTATGTTTGCCATTTGTGTGTATGTGTGTGTGTGTATGTGTGTGTGTGTGTGTGTGTGTGGTACCGGTTCTACCTGTGCTCTCTTGTGTTAATTAATATTTGAATATTGCTTGTTTCTTCTAGGTTCCTTATATGTGTGCTTTTCCTTTTCTTCAGCATGGAGGATTCTATCAAGTATTTTCTGTAGAGCTGGTTTTGTCTTAAAATACTCCTTTAACTTGCTTTTGTCATGGAATGTCCTTATTTCTCCATCTATTTGAATGGATAACTTTGCAGGATAAAGTAACCTTGGTTGACAGTTGTTATCTTTCAGAACTTGGAATATATCACTCCAAGCCCTTCTGGCTTTTAAAGTTTGTGTTGAATAATCTGCTGTAATCCTGATGGGCTTGCCTTTGTAGGTAACTTGATTTTTCTCTCTAACTGCTTTCAATATTTTTTTCTTTGGTGTGTGTGTTTGGAAGTTTGATTATAATATGGCAAGGAGAGGTTCTTTCCAGGTTTTGTTATGCTGGGGTTCTAAAGGCTTCCTGTATCTGCATTGGTACCTCTTTCCCAATTTTGGGGGAATTTTCTTCTATGATTTTGTTGAAGACGCCTACTATGCCTTTGGAGTGGAATTCTTCTCCTTCTACTATGCCCTGAATTCTTATATTTGATCTTTTCATAGTGTCCCGGATATCTTGAAATTCCCACTCATACTTTTCTATAAGTTTGTCTTTCTCTTTGTTGGACTGTATTAGATCTGCCACCTGGTCTTCTAGCTTAGATATTCTGTCCTCTCCTTCATCCATTCTACTGATAAGATTTTCTACAGAGTTTTTTATTTCATTAACTGTGTTCTTCATTGCTAGTTATTCTGACTGGTTTTTCTTTATTATTTCTATTTCCTTATTTATGTCTTGCATTGCCTTCTTTATTTCATGAAATTGGTGTCCTGTGTCTTCTTTGATTCCTTTGATTTCCTCTTTAAGTTCCTCTTTGACTCCTTTGATTTGTTCTCTGACTTCTTTGAACATATTTACAATCATTCTTTTGAAATCTTTCTCAGGCCTTTCCTCTAACTCGTTCTCACTGGAGGTCATTTCTGATGCATTAATACTTTTAGGTGGATTTATATCATCTTGCTTTTTAGTGTTTCTTGTGTTATAATGTATTTATTTTTGCATCTTGGATTAAGTTAATGCTTGTATTTTCTAGCTAGTGAGGTATTCTTAGCTGTATCAATTGATTTGATGTTATATATTTCCAGGGTAGGAGCTTAAGGTGTTAGATGTGGCTCTTAAGACTCTGAGAGTATCTACAATGGTGCTCCTAGGGGTTGAGTTTCCCTGCTATGGGAGTATTCAAGTAGGCTGAGTGGAATAAAATACAGGTAGATTCTAAAAGTTAACTAAACACTGTACCCATTCAATCAAAAACAGCCCCAAGTATGTATGCCAGAGTAGTTATTATAACAACCAGATACTCTATCAACATAGAGGTTAAGATTTCTGGTCTGTTGAGGGATCCAAGTCAGCTTGAGACCAAGTGAGACCCTTCCCTAGTGCAATCCCAGTTACCTTGGATGATTTTGGTCTCAGTCAATTGCTACCTGGTCATTAGGCTGCTATTCTGATTTCTGGAGCTGGGTACTGGCTTTTCCTGTGGGGCAATCTGAGCTTGGCAACTGTGGCCCTGCATATCAGCACCCCCGCTGCTGGAACTGCTGCTGCGAAAACTGCCTCTGCTGGGTCTGTCAGCAGCTCAAGCTGCTGCTGCTGGACCCACCGCTGCTGCTGCTGTGCTGCTGCCACTTCTGGAGCCACCGCTGCTGCTGAAGCTACTGCTGCTGGGTCCACTGCTGCTGCTGCTACTGAAGCTGCTGCTGCTGGGTCTGCCGCTGATGCCGCTCCTGGGTCTGCTGCTGCTGCTGGGTCTGCTGTTGCTGGGTCTGCTGCTGCTGCCGTTACTGGATCTTCTGCTGTTGGGGCCGCTGTTACCAGGGCCGGAGCCGCTCCTGTTGCTGCTGAACTCTGCTCCTGCTTGGGTCCCGCTGTTGGCTCAAGTTGGCGTGGCTGGGTCCCGGGACTGCTGCTCTGTTCACTGGAGCTGGGCTCAGACGGTGGGGGAGGGGAGGGAGCCACAGCTGCTCTGGATCTCTCGCTGTTCCACGTGTTCTTCTACCTCGTTGTCTGCTTCTCTGTTGCTCACTGCCGCTCTCCCTTCACATTTCCTGAGTTGCAGAGAGCGCCAGTGTGAGTGGAAGCTCCCACACCTGGCTTTTCCTGTGGCTGGAGCCGAGCCTGGCCGCTTTCTGGTGCACTGATGCTGCCGCCGCCGCCGCGGTTGGCAGAGTTGCCAGGACCGCTTTTGTTGGCCTGTGCAGGCTCTGGATGCTCTGGATCTCTTCTACTTCCCCACTGCCACTTCAATTTCCTATACACCTCAATTTTTAGTAAAAGTGTGTATTTTGCTGAGTTTTTTTGGTCTTTTTTCTCCCCAGGCTGCAGTGGTGTGGTGCCTACGCCATCTTAACCAGAAGTTGTGTTTTCTTTTTTAATCCTTTATTTTTATTTATGTGTTTTAGAGAGGGAAGGAGGCAGTGAGAGAGAGAGAATGGGTGCAGCAGGACTTCCAGCCACTGCCAAGAAACTCCAGAAGCAAGCGCCACCTTGTGAATCTGGCTTACATGGGTACTAGGGAATCAAACTGAGATCCTTTGGCTTTGCAGGCAAGCACCTTAACAGGTAAGCCATCTCTCCAGCCCAGGACATAGGGCTTTCTATAAAGAAGATCTTTTTTAAAAAAATCTAATCTGGGTGGCTTTCTAAAACAAAAGAAATTATTCATTTGACAGAGAAAAAGGGAGGGAGGAAGGGAGGGGGAAAGAAAGAATGGGCACGCCAGAGTCTCTAGCCATTGCAAACAAACTCCAGACACATGCAACACCTTGTGCATCTGGCTAACATGGGTCCTGGGTAATCAAACTTGGGTCCTTTGGCTTTTCAGGCAAATGCCTTAACCCCTAAACCATCTTTCCAGTCTAAATCTGGGTGGCTTTTTATTTGTTTTTCTTACTTACATGCCCTGGCCACAAGTTCTAATATGGTAACATAGATGTTGAGCATAGAAATCCTTCTCTTGTTCCTGATCTTCCTGAGAAGTAGACATATTTCACTAAGAAGCAGTGGCAGGCAAACTATTTTGAAGTATGAGTAAAAGTTATCTAAGCAAATAAGACTTGGAGAGAAACAGAAGGAGCTAATGACTTCTGGGCAGGGTGATTAAGAGAATAAGCTTTTCCTGAGAATAAGCTGTTCTTGGCAAAGCAAATGGTATAAACAAATAAAGCAGCACAAAGTGTTAGGTTAGTATTGGTGCAGTAATAGTGGTAGAACTGAGATGTGCCTTAAGGTATCGTATGCACACCATAGCTAAAACTGCTAGTGGATGATACTGTCCACAGATAATGTAAGATTTATAAAGGTCTATACAACTCAACCAATGATTTAGATTATTAAGGAATAATTTCATTTACTCTTGGAATCTGAGATATAATGAAACTTGAACATTTTATTTACATACCTTTACATACTGAGAGTTAATGCAATTTAATTGATTCTAAATAAAACCAAACTAAAATCTTCATTAGAAATTCCTATACATTTAGAATGCTCATAAACTGATACCACTCTGTTATTTTCTTTGTTTTAAATATTTTATTTATTTATGTGAGTGAGAGAAAGAGGCAGAGAGAGAATGAGCACGTCAGGGCCTGTAGCCACTGCAAATGAACTCCAGATGCACGTGCCACCTTGTGTATCTGGCTTACATGAGTACTGCGGAATTGAGCCTGGGTCCTTTGGCTTCGCAGGCAAGTGCCTTAGGTGCTAAGCCATCACAGCCCACACTCTGTATTTTCTTCAAGAGAAAGGCTGCATATGTTTCCAGTACTCTTTTTTTTTTAGCATTATCATAACTATCTCATAATACAGATTAATAGTGAAGTTAAAGGAATTATATAAATAAGAACTCATAGATCCTCATTATTTTACATAGGAAATAAGTCTATACTTCATTTAAAAAACTATCAGAGTAAGAATGAAGTCCCACTGCAGAATTCTTAAACAGTTCTCAGAACTACATTAGATTTTGTATTTCTGTACATACCTTTGCCTACTTGTTTGTAGAAGGCATGCTTTCAACAAGTCACCATAGTTTTTTTGTATTCCTAAATCATTGTTTCTCTCCCTCCCTCTCAGCCTCCTCCCCTGTCATATAACATTTGCAAAAGTGTTTTCCAAAGTGACTGGAAATTTCCATTTCCAGTTTTTTCCTCCTTTTGCATTTAGGAACTTAACTCTTCAAGTATTCTATATTCCTTCATCATTTTAAATATATTCCTACAATTTGTAAACCTCCATTTTCAGGGTCTTACATGTCCATTCAGTCATGTCTTAAACATATAGGTGCAGAAATGTATATATTCCATTTTACTTAGCAATATCAAACTATTTAGTTTACAAAATGCTGGCTGATGCAATTAATAAACCCTGAAATCCCTGTGGTTTAGAACAAATGTTTAATTTGCACTTACATGCCAGTCCATTGTTCAGTGGGTAGATTTCTATGTGCACTTGAGCAGTCCAAGGTCTGTCATAGACCAAAATTTCAGTCTTTGTCGCTGCAGCAAATGGAGGTGGGGAGAGAAAGAAGATATAATTGCTTCTTAATCATACTGCCCAGAAGTCATCAGCTCACTTTGCATATATTCCCTGGGAAGTAGAAGTCTTTTTGAATGCACAAGAGGCTGGAACATTTAGTTCCTGACTTAACACTTACTCAAATTTATGGAAATATAACATAAATCTTTGGAGAGTAGCTATCACTTAAACAGATTTTTCATACTGTTTTTCTCCATGGTGTATTTTCATTTGCTTAATTTATCTTCAACTGGCTTCCAAAAATTCTTACAGAATTGTTATATTTTAAAACTGTTCTAATAAATGCATAATATAAGCATTGTTGCCTGCACTAAAAGCTTACATCTTTTCCCTAAACAGCATGACTACTATACAATTTCTGTTAGGATGGGCTAAAAAAAAAAAAAAAGATCTGTTTCTGACAAATCAGATGGGGAAAATAATGAAGAATGTAGAGTTGGAGATAGCTCCTCTTTTAGTCTTCTTAATCTTAAGCACAAGTGTTTCAGGATATGGCACACTTCATCTTCTCTTGAATCCTACAGAAGGGAGTTTATCCCACCTTCCTGCCTACACATTTGCTTTTCTCTTTGGACTTGTATTTGAGGCCTTCTTAGCAGAGTCGAATGGCTTTCTCTTGAGAAACATTGTCTTTGTGCACACTGGCCTAGAAAGTTAGCAAAACAAAAATGGTGAAAGCTCAAGTTCTCAACCAAGGATTGATGGGAACTGATTTGATACACTTTTCTAGGACATGAGTATTCCTAATGTGATACTTTACTCTTTACTATTTATTTTCCTATTCTTTTCTTACTTCTTGCATGCTTCTACCATTCTACTGGGATCAGCTACCAGGTCTGTTCTTAAAGATGTAAACTATTATTCCTGTTTTATTTTATTTTTTTAACTTTTCAGCTTACAAAGCCATATCAGTCAAGTCTTTTGCTTGGAAGCTACCAGGCAGTGGTCAAGATGCAGTCATTTTTAGTGAACCAGTCCTGAGTCACAGCTCAAAAACAAAGATAAAAGGCACTTGAAATCACTGTAACTGAATGCAAGACATTAACATATTGGGACAAACCATATACTGGAATCTGCATTATTTCTATGCTATAATATAACACTTCCTACTTGTAAATTATACAAAGGGTTAGATTACAATGTCTTTAAATAATCGTTTGGTATATTTACAGATGATGTTGCCAGGACTTTCTTGAAAATAGGACCTTACACATTTGGATATGCCTTTCTCTGAGATAAATCAGTAAAAGTAAAATTTGGGAAACAGAAAACAATTACAAATTGCTTTTGAAGAAGGAGGCTATCAATTTTAACTTCTACTTGGCAATGTATGACAGTGAATTTTCCTACTCACACTGATGCTATCAAAATATTCCCATTTGGGCTGGAGAGATGGCTTAGCGGTTAAGCGCTTGCCTGTGAAGCCTAAGGACCCAGGTTCGAGGCTTGGTTCCCCAGGTCCCACGTTAGCCAGATGCACAAGGGGGCGCACGCGTCTGGAGTTCGCTTGCAGTGGCTGGAAGCCCTGGCGCGCCCATTCTCTCTCTCTCCCTCTATCTGTCTTTCTCTCTGTCACTCTCAAATAAATAAATAAAAAAGGAACAAAATCTTCCCATTTACCTGTCTGGTTGGAGAAAAACTACACCTTTTATTTCTCTTCTAAAAAACTGGGCATCACTTTTGTATATCTGGCTTTACGTGGGTACTGGGGAATTGAACACAGGTTGTTAGGCTTTGTGGGCAACTGCCTTAACCACTGAGTCATCTCTCCACCCCACTTTTGGGAATATAGCCATATCCACAATATTAATTCTACTGGCCCATGGACATAAAGACCTTTTATCTTATAGTCTCTTCAGTACTTACAGTTTGTTTTGCCAAAGAAGTCTTTAACTGCTAGATTTATTGCTAGCATTTCTCTTTTTCCTATTATGGCAATAATTTTCTGATTTAATTCTACACATGTCCATCATTGATATATAGAAAACTACAGATTTTTTTATATTGATCTGCATCCTAGTACTTCAAGGTTACCAGATTTAAGCATTTTTCTGGTGAATTTATTGTTTAGGGTTCATACTTCTAGTTACCTGGGTGATTCTAGTACTGCTGAATTGGCAATATAAGATATCACACTGGGCTTTTAAATTCTTTGGCAATTTAACCATGTCAGTATCTTTGGATTTAGTTATTGAAGAGATAATGATCTTTCATAGGTATCATGATACCTTGCCTTTTATATTTCTTGTGATACCTTGCCTTTCATATTTCTTGTTTCTATGTTGGAATTTTGTACATCTGTTAGAAGGGGTATCTCTTCCAGTTTCATAAGGAGCTCTTTTTGGAGAGCAGTCCTGTGATATTGTTAACCATGAAAGTTATCTTCTTAAATTTTTTTTTGCCTTTTCAAGGTAGGGTCTCACTCTAGTCCATGCTGACCTGGAATTCACTATGTAATCTCAGGCTGGCCTCAAACTCATGGTGATCCTCCTACTTCTGCTTCCTAAGTGCAGGGATTAAAGGCGTGTGCCACCATGCCCAGCTGAAAGTTACCATTTTATTTAGGCAAATGGATTCATCATTTCCATAATGACTTTTGAAGTTTGTGTTCTACTTAGAAAGAACATCCTACCAGTGAAATAATTTAAAAAATCTCAATTGAATATACTTTTATCTTCAGAAATCAGGAGGCTGAGGCTGAGGCACCAGGATAGAGACTTTGTGGCCAGCCTGGGTTACATAACAATTTCCAGGTTACCTTATACTACATGATGTGATTCTGTTTCAATTAACAAAGGAACAAAAAACAAATAAACTTTTAGGGTTTAATTTAGCACTTTATTGTTTTTATTTTCTAAGATTAAATACTTGATTTCTCCATTTGAATTATGAGTCTAAACAGAGCTGAAGCTACAACGTGAGTTCCAGGATAACAGTAAGTAAGATCTGAGCTCAAAATGACAGAAACAAGTGAACAGAAAAGAAATGTAATATTTTGTTATATATGGATAGCTAGCCCCTTGTTACATATAGTTTACTAGTTAATATCTGTATTTTCCACACTGATTTCTAATAATGCATTTAATTTATACTGTATTCCCATATGTTCTAGAATCCATTTTTATACTTTCTATTCAATCAATCTGCCAATTCAAGTATTCTTACTACTCTATTTAAGTCAATAATCAATCCACAAAATCATATATTCTCACCACACAATGTAAATCAATATAGTCTTACATTATGTTTTAATGTTTTAGAGGGGGCCAATCTCTCTGCTCATCTTGCTTCTTTTTAAAGAATTTTCCTGTTTATTAATTATTGTTTCACATAACTGTCAAGCTTCGCTAATTCTCAAATTCACTTTAAAAAGCCCCAATACCTGTCTCTTATCTTCTTAGTCACTCTCTTTTGCTATTTTCCTTCTTTCCACACTAACACTTTGATTCTTCATAGATTGATTCTATTTTCATTAAACTGAAAGGTAATCAAGAATATTTTTATATCTTGTTATATCTATTCTCAGATTATTTTTTTTATTTAGCTATCTGTCCCTCCTTAAGTTCTCCCTCTCTAATTTTTTATTTATGTAAATATATAATTTGATGTTTATAAATATAAATATACACTTAGATTTTTCTTAGTATCAATTGCTATTATGCATTTAGTTCTGTGCATGTACAAATTACTTAGTGTATAGTAGACAGGAAGTAATAGTGAGTGAATAAAGAAACGATTCACAAATGATGAGCACAAATTCTCAAAATTTCAAAATTCCTGGTAAGAGGAAAATGTTCTATTGAATTCTATAAATGATTAATTAAACCTGTAACACTGATGTTGATTCTAAGCACAACCTATCAGAGAGGCCACGACAAACTTAAGTGTATACAAAGAAAGGAAATTAGATGGTGAATGATACATTTTCATAAGAAGAAATACTGGGGTTACTACAAATGTTTAGTAAGCAGAAAAATATGTTTAACAGGATATAAAGGTATTCAAATTGAAAGCACACATTCTGACAGGGACACTGGGGGGAGTATTGGGAGGGACAAAGTTGCGGCACTGCTCAGTTCACAAACAGATGAGTACTATTTATAACATTCCAGGAAGAATTTCACAGAACATTACCAATGAAAAAACAATGGAAAGATTCAAAAATAGTGGGTAGTGGGGCCAGGCGTGGTGGTGCATGCCTTTAATCCCAACATTCAGAGGTAAGAGGATCACTGTGGGTTCAAGGCTACCCTGAGACTACATAGTGAATTCCAGGTCATCCTAGGATAGAGCAAGACCCTACCTCAAAAACCCAAAGGGGGAAAAAAAAAAAAGAAATGGGTAGTAGGTTTCCTCTCACAAACTAGGCTAAACTTTGATTTGTTCATCTGAAATGTAGTGATAATCAATCTGCACTTATCTTGTATAAAAATTTATAAATATTAAAAAGGATAAATGTATTAGGTAACCATATGCCACTTGGTACAAAACCTAAAGACATTACAATATTAAGTCTCTTAGAACTAAACCACCATCTTGGAGAATGATGCAATTTCATCTCTGAGACAGAGCAAGTTCACCCAATCTTAATTTCCCCCTCTAAAGTTGATTGCATGGTATTTTACCTTAACCTGACTCTATTATTGCCATGTTCTTAGAGGCTCCTATCTTAGTTCCTATCACTTCTAGTTTCCTCAGTGTTAATTACAATCAGATACCATTTCTCCATTGCAGTCACCTGGCTCTTTTTTCATATTCCTGTCACCCTTCCTTTCTGTTCTTAACTATCATAACCAAGACTATCAATGGCCCAAGTCTGACCTGTAAAACATCGAAGTGTCTCCCAGCATCTCCTTATCCATGCTATCCATTCCATGTGAAAATAATAATCTTTTATTATAAATAGTGTATTTTAAATGGCTGAATTATATGACATGTGAATTATGTCTGAATATTATTTTTAAAGTATAATTATAGTTTATGTTCATAAAGGGTCTTAACCTAGAAGTATAGATTATGAAATATCTAGAATGTATCTTTTTTTTTTATCATTGTTCTCTGAGAGTCTCACAGTTTAATCTAATTTGCCACCAGCAGAGACCAACTCTGAGCCCCTGATATGGTAATATTCCTCGGGGTGACCAGCCAGCAACTTGGTGGCAGATGGACCACACTTCCACCATAGAAAAGGCAGCATTTTGTCCTTCCTGGAATAGACACTTATTCTGCATATGCATTTGCCTTTCCCGCACATAGTGCTTCTGCCAAAACTACCATCCATGGGCTTATAGAATCCCTTTATCCAATGTCATGGCATTCCACACAGAATTGCTTCTGGCTAAGGAACTCACTTCACAGCCAAGAAGTACAGCAGTGGATTCATGATCATGGAATTTACTATACCATGTGCCCCAACACCCTGAAGCAGCTGGCTTGATAGAATGATGGAATGGCCTTTTAAAGAAATAGTTATAGTGCCAACTAGGTGGCAATAGCTTGGAGGGCTGGGGGAAGTGTCCTCCAGTAGGCTGTATATGTTCTGAATCAGCACATACTGGTACTGTTTCTCCTATAGCCCAGATTCTCGGGTCTAGGAATCAAGGGGTGAAAATGGGAATGGTCCCACCTACCCTCACCCAAAGTGACCAATTAGCTAATTTTTTGCTTCCTGTTCCCACAACCTTATGCTCTGCTGTCCTAGAATTCTTAGTGCCGGAGGGTGGGTGGAGTGCTTTTGCCAGGAGGCATGAAGTATATTCCATTGAACTAGAAACTAAGACTTCCCCCTGGCCACTTTGGGCTCCCACTGCCCTTGGGTGAACAGGCTGAGAAAGGAGTTACAGTGATAGCAGGGAGATTGATCCAGATTACCTGGAGGTAAGGAAGAGTATGCCTGGAATACAGGAGATCCTTTAGAGCATCTACCAGTCCCTGTTATCAAAGTCAATGGACGACTCCAACAACCCAATACAAGTAGTGTGATAAATGGCCCAGATCCTTCAGGAATGAAGGTAAGGGTCACCCCTCCAGGTAAAGAATCAAGACCTGATGAGGTCCTTGCTGAAGGTGGAAGAAATACAGAATGGGTAGTAGAAGAAGGTAGTTACAAATACCAGCTCAGGCCATGTGACCAGTTACACAAAACGAGGGTTGTAATTGAAATGTTTCTGTCCTACCTTGATACAGAGTGTTTGTATATATCTACACCAATATTAAGATTACATCACTAGCTAACTTATTGAACTTATATTAGACCTATTATATTAGATATTAAGCATTCCTCAAGCAATCTTGCTTTGTGTTGGGGGGGGAATTTTGTGTTTCCAGTTGTATGTGGTATATTTATACCATGTTAGGCAGAATTATGAGCTTGTTACTGTTTTCATTTGGAAATCAAGTATGATGTAAGGAGATATGTTTTGGTGTCAAGTTGACAAGGGGTGGACTTGTGATGGTTAAGGTGTTGTCAACTTGATCTATTTAATAATCCACAGAAATCCCTTTCCAGTGGATCTCTGAGGTTGCTTCCAGGAAGGATAAACTGAAGGAGTAAGTCCTTCCCCCAGAGTGAGTGGCCCCTCTCTGAGGGGGATTTTATATAAGGAAGCTCTGGGTGAAAAGAGCCCCTTCCTTCCACTTGGCTGCAGGAGCTACTTGCTGCCTTCCAGAATGGACTGAAGACCAGTGTTGACTGAAGACCCGTGTGGATTGAAAACCAGTGACATCTCAGGAAGCCTCCAGGCCTTCAGTGCCAGATTCCAACTGCTGAGGCATCTGGCCATGTGGACTGAGCAGCTACTGGGTTTGGGTGACTTGATTCTCTGGCCTGCAACTGCTACTAGACCACTGTAAGCTAATCCAATAAATCCCCCCCCCCTTTTTTTTTTGATTTTTCGAGGTAGGGTCTGACTCTAGCTAAGGCTGACCTGGAATTCACTATGTAGTCTAAGGGCGGCCTTGAATTCATGGCAATCCTCCTACCTCGGCTTCCCAAGTGCTGGGATTAAATTTGTGCGCCCCCATGCCTGGTCTGAATTCCCTTTTTAATATAATTCATTCCAGTGTTTCTGTTCCTCTAGAGAACCCTGACTATTACACCACTCTTTCTATTCCTAGCTCATATTCAATGCATACTCTTTCCCCTTTTAGGAATAAAAGGTAAGAACAAATCCCCTCCTACCTGACAGAGACAGCACTTTTTCATAGCTACCAACCTTCTTGAGTAAAGTCGGTTTTTCCTATTATTCTGCTTCCTGCTATGAGAATAGTTCTTTGTGGGCTATTTCTACTGTTATTTCTCTCTTAAAAACTTGTATTTGGCCAAATATGATGGTACATGCCTTTAATCCTAGCACACGGGAAGCAGAGGTAGGAGGATGCTGTGAGTTCCAAAGGAGCCTGGAACTGCAGACTGAGTTCCAGATCAGCTTGGGCTAGAATGAGACCCTAGCTCAACAAAAACTAAATAAAAATACCTTATAATTGTTTTCTATAGTTTAAATTCTTCTGTAAACTAGCTAATTTTATATGTCAAACTACTGGGAAACAGGATGCCCAGATATTGGGTCTCACATTACTTTGGTTCTATCAGGATGCTTTGGAGAAGATTAGCATTCTTCCTTTTGGGGGGGGGGGTTTCATGTATGTTTGTGCATGTACATATGCACAAGTATATATGCATGTACAGGTAAGTCCAGAAAGACAACCTCAGGTGTAGTCCCTGTAATGCAATGCTGTTCAAGTTCTCTTGTTGGCCAGAACGTGCCAATTAGATTAAACTGGCTGGTCAGTAAGCTCCAGGGATCTGCTTGTCCCTGCTCCTCAGGGCTAAGAATACAAGTGTAAACTACCATGCTTGGCTTTCTTTAAACCTGGGTTCTGGGGAATCAAACACCAATTCTTACCTGCATGGCAAGTACTTTACCAATTGAGCCATATCTCTAGAGCCATGACTAACATTAAGTCAGATTTAACTAAGCCAATAATATGAGAGGTCTTTTCTAGTCAGTTGAAGGTCTGAGAAGAACAAGACTAATATTCCTCAGAATAAGAGAAAATTCTGCCTTCAGACTATCATGGTTCTGCAACAGGCTCCAGTTTTCAGACTTGGACTAGGAAACTGGCTTTGTAGAATATAGACTCAACAGTTTTAGATTGTGTGTGCACTATGGGTCTGCCTTTCCGGAGAACCCAATTATTATTTGTTTATCTCAAGCCTAATAACATTTCTCTAGCTCAATTTTTATTAATTTCAATAGAATCAATAATATTTTTAAATGTTTATTTTATTAAATAATTGATACTTATCTGTACCACTTATATTTACTTCTCACATTATTTTTCTACGGCAAGGTTGTTAAGCACTTAGAAAATATTTGCCTTTATTTTAAAATTTTATTTCTAGAAAGTTAGTAACAGGGACTAATATGCAACATATTATATAAAGACATTCTTTTAGAAGCATATGTGTGTGCTTATATGCTCATATAATTTACATAAGTACATTATATATATTAGATAAATACATTTACCTTTTGCCTAAAACCTATATATGCTTTAATGGGTAGGATTTTTGTTGTTTGTTTTGCTTTCCTTAGAAGAATCACACTTTGGTTACAACTGATTGCCATTTAAAAGGATTCACCATCTACATTCCTTTTGTTCAGTTAGGGCACAAAATAAAATTATTTTTAATTAATTAATTTATTTATTTATTTGAGAGTGACAGACAGAGAGAGGAAGAGGCAGATAGAGACAGAGAGAGAGAAAATGGGTGTGCCAGGGCCTCCAGCCACTGCAAACGAACTCTAGACACATGCACCCCTTATGCATCTGGCTAACATGGGACCTGGGGAATTGAGCCTTGAACCAGGGTCCTTAGGCTTCACAAGCAAGTGCTTAATGGCTAAGCCATCTCTCCAGCCCTAAAATTACTTTTTAAAAACTTGACCCAAGATAATTTTAATTTACAATTGACATAATGTTTTAATGTTGGAATGAACTGCATACATTTTATTTTTTAAACTTGGTTAAATTGCTTTGCTAAAAGTAAATAGTACCTCCAGGACACCATCTGGTAAAATCCTCTGTGGATTAACCCAGAAAAGGAAGTGAATGAATTTTTATATATTGCATACTTGTGGTTGCAAAACTGTGGTGAAAATATGTTTTCAATGCACTGCTAGAAGTGAGACTGCAGAGTTTAGCTACCTCATCTGATCTGACCCAAGAGGCTTGGAATATTTAAAACTATATCTCATCAACAGGCAGAAGGAGGGGTGCTTTCTAACATTCCTATGACTTGGAAGAAAAATATATAATAATCCAGGAAATTGAAGTCCAAGAGCTGGAAAATATGAATTTGGTCCTTTAGAAAGCATTCATTAAAAAAAGTAATACGCAGTTCCTTAAAGATAGGATATAACATGTCAGAGGAGTCTAAGACAATTGGATAAGACTTGACAATGTCATTGTGTGCATCTCTGCTGATGCAAAACGGTCAATTTTTTTTTTTTTACTTTTTTGTCTTGGATTTTTGTTTTTGTTAATAATGTTTTGTCCAAGCCTTGATCTAGTCCAATGACTACAGCAATGAAACTCCCCCCCCCCATGTCTCTAGGGATTCCATTCCAGAGACTAATAGATTTCACTGTCAGAAAACATTTCCCGGATTCAGTTTTAAATTTCCGTTACTTAATTTCATACCATTACTTAACTATAAAGCCTCTGATGCTACCTTTAAAAATGACTTTACTTCCATGACTTTTATACCTTTCAAACATTTGTGAAATGTTGTAATGAGACTCAGACAAATATAAACAATATATGTTTTACTTTCATCTTTCCCTACAAGATACAGTCTGAAGCCCATAACAGACTTATTTAGCAGTTTGTACATGATGCAGTTTGCTTATGGGTATCATGTATATGACACAAACTAGTATTCTCATTGCGATTTCAGCAGTACTATTTAAATAACATCTTCTAGCCATTTGATGTAAGGCTTTTATACATACACACTGAAATCTCACTGACTGACTTCAGTGCCATATTGCATTATAAGATCATATATAATTTGCTACCACTATTGTCTCAAAGTCTCTTGATAGTGCTACTTTCCAAGTACTATGCATGCTGCCAATTGAATAACTGTGTTTCTGATTATTTTCCCCTAGCTGTATTAGCTGTATTTTCCAGGTTGAATCACATTTCATTTCCTGCCCATATTTCTAACTACTTTAGTTCCCTTTTATGTGCCCTCTCTGGTTTTGTCAACACCATCCAATTTAGCATCATCTGTAGATTTAATTAACATGATGTGTATCCTCTGTTATAAATCATTAATGAAGTTTCTTTATAATGATTTGGGTTTTAAAAACTCTAATACTGCTTAATGTTTAAAACTCTAATACTGTTTAATGTTTACAGTCATATTTAGGTTTATTACTTACCTTTTCTTAAATATTAGTGCAAAATTACATTTATGATTATGTATGATAAGCAACAATTTCCTACACTGTTATAATAGCTACATTTTTCATGAATATGTTATTTATAATACCGCAATATAAAATTGTCAAAGCATCCTCATCATAAACTCTGTGTACACGTTTATTTTTAATTTTATGCTGTAGTTTGTAATAGCACTATTCTGTTATACTAAATGAGTAAGGATTAATTTAAAATGTTCTGTTTTGAAATCAGAAGGTAGAGAAGCAAGATAAATTTATGGTTCATATGAACTGAACAAAAACTATTTTGTGGGGCTAGGGAGGTTGCTCTGGGAAAGCGCACTTGCTGCACACACATAAGGGTCTGAGAGGAGCTGAGTTTGATCCCTGGTATCCACATCAAAAGCTAGCTGTCACCATAAATGCCTATGAGACCAGTTCTTTGAGAGATAGGGGACAGGAAATTTTCTGAAGCTTACTGATTAGTCTGTAGTACTGAAGATGTCAGCTCCTGGTTCAGAGACTCAGAAAACAATGCTACATGATAGAGGGCACCCAAATTGCAATTTATTTTTAATTTATTGGTTATAAAATTCTTCTGCTATAGTAAAAACTATTTTAAATTTTATTTTAACAAGGAAATTCTTAGACCTCTACAAGTTTATTTTAAAATGCAATACAAAATACAATACATATATACCCATCTCAGATTATTATTTTTTTTAATTTTTTTTTTTTTTTTTTTGAGAGTGACAGACACAGAGAGAAAGACAGATAGAGGGAGGGAGAGAGAATGGGCGCGCCAGGGCTT
This sequence comes from Jaculus jaculus, assembly GCF_020740685.1. Taxonomy (NCBI): domain Eukaryota; kingdom Metazoa; phylum Chordata; class Mammalia; order Rodentia; family Dipodidae; genus Jaculus; species Jaculus jaculus. The sequence continues at coordinate 275,600,644 of NC_059102.1, forward strand.
CCAGCCTCTGCAAACGAACTCCAGACGCATGCGCCCCCTTGTGCATCTGGCTAAAGTGGGACCTGGGGAACCGAGCCTCGAACCGGGTTCCTTAGGCTTCACAGGCAAGCGCTTAACCACTAAACCATCTCTCTAGCCCTCAGATTATTTTTTAAAAAGAAGAAAAATTAAAGAGCATTACCAGTAACTTAGTAGTATGTATATTTTTCCCTTATGGCCCTTCTTTTTTTTTTTCTTTGAAGAGCAACTGTTTGTGTGACACTAATGAAAGTAATTAATTTATACATGTATATATGTATCCCTTTAGTTAGGTATTGTCCAAGCAACTCATTGTCTAACCTAATTAGCAACAAATAACCTGATGTGATACCCACACAAGTGCAATAGTGGCACACAGCCATGGTGGAGACCCAACTGCTCTTGATTTGGCTAACTGATCCCCTCAGTGGTACGAGACCCATAGCTGGAGCTGGACAACAAGTCAGAACCATACCCAAACATAAGCTCACTCTCCAATATCAAGCTACCATCAATCATGGGGTACAAGAGGGCCTACACCTATCAAACTCTCTATCAAAAAAGTAATTGTTATCTCAATTTTCCGGGTGCTAACTTACTCTCCATTGGAGAATCTGCTTCTCTTTTTCAGATAGATGCAGATCCTAAGGAGAGAGCTGCCCCAACATACCTCAAAAGGGGCCTGACTGAAACTAAGAACAATTGGCGAAACAAGCAAGGGTGATGTTTTCCTGATGAACCGGATACCAGCACAAAGGGGAAGGAGACCAACACAGAGAAAAATCAACTCCTACCAAATCAGAGAGCCAGAGCCTCAGGGGCCCCCAACACCTCAGCACTGAAGCAGACCAAAAATTAACCCAACATGGCTCAGGGAAATTTTGTGGAAGAGGGGGCAGAAAGAATGTCAGAGTCACATGTTCGGTCATGATATGCAGAGACATTTATCGTACCAATAACTGTGGGCTAACTCCACAATGCACGACCCATTTACATCAACAAGGAGGGTCCAATGGGAGGGAGTAGATCATGGATGAGCCTAAACAATGGCACCAAACTGCCTGTATTTGCTGAAAAGAAAACTAATAAATTAAATTTTAAAAAAAACTTGGATATCCTATACATTTTAGCTATTTCCATTTGTATGAATTAATTCTTTTTTTCTAAGCATCTCTTTCCTACTTGAACATCTTACCATATGTTTTAAATAACCTTGGGAAAAAGCAGACATTCTTCCTTTCATTATTTCCTTATTTAAATCTCTAGGGTTAGTGTAACATACCACTGTCTTTTCTTCTCTTTTTAAAATCTGAACCTTCAACTTCATTAGTAGTTTCTTATGCTGCCTTTTCCTTCATTTATGTGTGTATACAAACATTAACATACTTACTTATTAATCACCTAATTATAGCAATCACCTTACTTCACTTACAAGTCAATAGGAAGGCTCCTGAACCTGCTTTTTAGGCAGTTCTTACATGTCATCTTATTACTAACAGATTATAAAATTAAAATAGGTTTCTGAATTGCTACTCCTTTTTGGTAATACAATTTATACTTGCATAGTTTTTTATTCTAACTTATTCAATTTCTCATCTTTATAGCTATGCAACAACCTTAACATATTTCCATTTTCCAAATCAAAGCTTAGCTTGGATTTTAATCTGTATAGAATGTTATTACACAATAAAAACCTGACAAGTTTAGGATTTTTTCATACTTTTTCCAATGATTTTGTTATTGCTATACATATATATATTATTTATATATGATTTATATATATTCAATTATGTATAAAAAGATATTTATCTCCATATGGTTGGTTGTAGAGAAAACAAAACTGGAAATAACCAAAGTGTTATAATAATTAAGGAGCTAAATAAACAGATCTAGCATAATTCTATAAAAGAATACCATGAACTAATTAAAATTGACAATTACCAAATTCATTCTGTCAACAAGTCTCTTTGCCCAGTCTACTATCTGACACATAAGAATGGCCCAACTTTGGGTGGCCCCCAACAGTTTAAATGACCAACACTGAGTTGTAAAAGCTACATCCTTAGGTCTCAAGACAGATAGTTATGGGGCATGAATCACTTTCAGAATTTCTCACTTCATCAATTTGATGCTACATTTCTTTTGAAATTACATCTTTGCATAGCTTCTTTACCTGCACTTTTCTGCTTTCTTCACTATCTCCTGTGAGACACTATTCAAGAATCTCCTTTTTGAACTAGGGGGCCCAACTTACTAGCATCAATAATTTAAGTGGTCGTAGAAAGCTGCCTGTAGGGGTGAGGTTCTAGGTCATTCACTGACTGCCTGTCTGCCAATGAGAATCCTAAAATTAGTAGTCACTTGTTTCAGGTAATCTACTGCAGTGCAACTGCTAAGACTTTCACCTGGTGAATGGGATGGAATACATGTCAAAATAAGTCATTGGCTTGGGCCTCATCTCCAGATTTGAAAGGATTAAAACAATCAATACAAATATTATGGAAATAGGGCTGGAGAGATGGCTTAGCAGTTAAGTGCTTGCCTGTGAAGCCTAAGGACCCCGGTTCGAGGCTCGGTTCCCCAGGTCCCACGTTAGCCAGATGCACAAGGGGGCGCACACGTCTGGAGTTCGTTTGCAGAGGCTGGAAGCCCTGGCGCGCCCATTCTCTCTCTCTCCCTCTACCTGTCTTTCTCTCTGTGTCTGTCACTCTCAAATAAATAAAAAAAATTAAAAAAAAATATTATGGAAATCGATGGCTGTTCTGAGAATTTGTGGTATGATGAAGAGAACACGTTTAGGATGATTAGCCAATTCAAAACCATGTGTGCAATTCAGAGACCTTTATGCCTGAATTATCTTCATTGCAAAATGTATTAGAAATTTTTATACAAAATGCCTCAGTCATGACATGAGAGAATGGGTGTGCCAGGGCTTCTAGCCACTGCAAATGAACTTCAGACACATGTGACCCTTTGTGCATCTGGCTTACATGGGTCCTGGGGAATCAAACCAAGGTCCTTTGGCAAGCACCTCAACTGTTAAGCCATCTCTCCATCTCAAGCCCAAAAGTTATTTTTAAATCAGTGCCTTGAAAAAAGTATATTACACTTCATAATGTGGGTGAGCTTCATGAAATCAATGATAGGTCTGAATACATTGCTTCCAAGCAAGATATTCATCAGAATGCCTTTATTCCCACCTGCAATGTCTACTCTTACTAATTTCACAGTAGATTATCTTTGGATCTAAACTATCACTCTTTCCTTTGTCTCTATCCTGCCAACCTCTCCATCAGATTTTGTACTGGACAAGCCTACAAAATTGCATAAGTCAATTCCTTAAAATAAATCTTTGTCTCAAAAAAAATAAATAAATAAAAAATAAATCTTTGTCTCTATCTAACCACAACTTGTTGGTTCTGCTTCTGTAAAGAACAATAATGAATACAGGAAGGGAGACCCATATCAATAGAGTCCTACAAAAACTAGATAATCATGACAGAAAATACTAGAACACTGTAATTTAACTCAAGCAGTAACCCTGAAGGTAGCTATTGCACCAGATATGGTACCTTTACTACTAAAACTTAACATGGCCTCTGGTACATGGTATGTTATCTATTAATTTATAAAGTACACTCTTCAATACTTACCTATCAAGAAAGAGAACCAGGGGAAGAGGGATTAAGGTGACATGAAAAAAACAATATATAGCAGAAGCTGCCAAGACTTTATCTATAAAACATCAGACAGTAAGTATTTTAACCTTAGCAAAGAAAATGACAAAATGAAGTATATTATAAAGGTACTTACATAACAAGGCATATGCAACGTTTTATAAATTTATGTTGATGAAATTCAAAGCATATTAAAAATTTAATATATTTTTGGAAATAGAAGAGTACTATCAATAAAAGAACATTATGTTGAAACAACATCTTGTTTAAATACAAGGAACAATGTTAATGTCAATTTTTAAATTCAATTTTAAGGTTTACCAGCTAAAGCTAATCTGTAGTGAGGTTTTACATATTTACTCTCTGAAAGTGCCTTTCATATAGGAACTACCAGACTGATGTCAGTCATGAGCATATGATATTAATAGATATACAACAATGGGAAGGCATTATAGAGTTATATTAAATGCTTTTATGATAATTGCAATTTAATACTTCATTACATTGTACATTAATCAGTTCCAAATGAAAGTTGGATGGAAGCTCTTATACAGTTAATGGATTTTAAAATATGGGATGTTCCTCTGCACTTGAATCAAGGTCTTAAAAACTTACTGGAACTATAGTTTAAGCTTGTAAAAATAAATTCACTCTAAAATTGTGTGGAATGGAGACTGAACTTACTTCTTTACCTTTTGATATTATAGGACATATATGAAACAGGTGACCATTATTATTATTTAAGCAATATAATACTGAAATGATCAATATAACATGTTAATATGATATTTTATTAATTAAGGAACATTATCAGTTCTTCATCAAATGCTTGTTTCTAAAGCTATTCTTGTTTTGATATACTGCTTGAGTGCATTTCTTCTTGGAAAAGTTTTGCTTTTAATAATGAGTTCAAAAATTCATAAGACAACATTACAACTGCAAAGCCACTGAACTGTTCTGTGGAAAATAGAAATTCAGGAAACTCAGCTTTAATTTCTGATAAAAAAAAAAAAAGGACTAATGATGTTTAAGTCTCTGAGAGCAAGGAAGTTCACTATTGTCACTACTAGCTCAATGGCAAATGACAGTCAAAATATTTTCCACAAAGGACCTGCTGATTAGGGATACCATGAATGACTATGGTCTTTACCCCTGGCTTTTGTAAATTTGTCCAACTAAGACTTTTTCTGTTCATATATATCTTTATCATTATCAGTTGAAATATATTTTAGCAGATTTCACTTCATACACTAGGTTAATTTTTTTTTCAAATGTCCTGCCTATGGTTTTTTGCAAAGAAATTTGTTAAGAGCCAAGGAAATAATTAGTCTTTCTTTTTCCTTTGGCCTTGTTTTATGACTGATTATTGATGATATGCCCAGTGTCTCTGACTGTCCTTATGGAAAAGCTAATAATCTTTAAATTTTTTCATGTTCTTAGTATATGTACCTTGATCTACTGCAACCAACTCCCTACCAGTTTTCCTTGCTTGACTAAGGAGGCCCCCAAAAATTTGCTTTTGAGAAGTTACATTTTCACTTTTTATCTATGAAAAAAAAGTTTTTAATGAGATAACCAATTTCAATTTTCTACATGTTCTAATCAATGCTTTCTTATGACTTGAGAGCGCTGTGGCAAGTGCTTAGTATAGTGTGTTTGACATACACTGTATAATTTTTACCAGTGCTATCATGTTATTGCATAGTTAACACTTGCAATATACTTTAATTAAGAAAAGAATCCACAGTTTGCCTTGGACCAGTTTGCCTATAATAATGCATAGCACTAGTGGTGCCAGTTGTAGCCTTACAATGTACCTCCAACATTAATTTTTTAAAAAGCATAAAGCTTACCTTGTTAGATAGGGTGTGCATTTGGAAAATTTGGAAATTGCTCTGTCTAATCTATCAGTTGATATGGATGGAAGACTACCACTTTTGAGTTGGGCACAAAGCACAGATTTCTGTGCAGTCTAGGATGCTACATTACTTAGGCAATTAACCTGGAAGATTCCATGTGCTTGAGGTTACAACAACAATCAAAGACCTTATATTTAACCTATGCATAAAAATCTCTCATAAACACACACATCTTAAATAAAATACTAACATGTCATATCCAGCAACATATATTCATATATACATATATTACATGAGTGTGTGTGTGTGTGTGTGTGTGTGTATGTATAAATGAATGAATGAAACCTACAAAAGTGGGAGTTATCATGGGAATAGAAAGCTGGTTTGATACTTTTAAATTAATATGATCTACAAAATTTAGTCTAAAGAAAAAAATCCACATGATCACACCAACTGATACAGAAAAGCATTTGACAAAATATAACATTTTTTTCCGGCTACTCAGTAAAACAAAAATGAAGAAAACTTTCGACTGGGGTTTAAATACAAAATGTTTCCCACAGGCCCGTGTTTTGAACATTTGGTCCCTAGCTAGTGGTTTTAACTTTGGAAGGTGAAGAGTTTTGGAGATTAGCCCAGCTAGACGAAATAGATCACTGGTGCATGACTTCAAAGGTTATACTTAGTCCCTGGTGCAGACACATGACAATAAGTTGTTTCTCCAGGGCCCAGAATCAATAGAGCCAAAGACTATGAACTGAAACTTCCAGAGCTGTGATCCAAAATAAATGATTCTTCCATTAAAGCTGTTAAAATCAGGCATTGTGTTTTGGAGATAAAAGCTCTAACAGAAAATTGATACCAGAGAAGGGGTATCATCAATACGAATGAACCTGGCCATGTAGTCTGTAAGTCTTTGAAACTGGTTTCTGAAAGGAATATGGAAACATTTAGAGAAGTGGACTAGAAAAAGCTTCATCCTTCTAAGTGCTAGGATTATAGAAAATGCCACCAAATCCAGTGTGTATGTGTGCGCAAGTGTGCATGTGTGTGTGCATGTGTGGACTAAACCCAGAGCCTTGTGCTTGCCATGCAAACACTCTTCCACAGAGCTAAATGCCTAATCCCAAGATCCAGTTTTGTAGAAGGCATTTTGCATACAAAATCTCAGTACAATTTTTCTTTTCTTTTCTTTTCTTTTTTTTTTGCTTACTTTATTTATTTATTTAATTATTTGAGAGTGACAGAGAAAGAATGAGGCAGAGAGAGAGAGAATGGGCGCGCCAGGGCCTTCAGCCACTGCAAATGAATTCCAGATGTGTGTGCGCCCTTGTGTATCTGGCTACATGGGTCCTGGGGAATAAAGCCTCAAACAGGGGTCCTTAGGCTTCACAGGCAAGTGCTTAACTGCTAAACCATCTCTCTAGCTGTCAGTACAACTTTTTGTGGTAAATGAGAAACATTAATTTCTCAGTGTCACATAATTATTAATGGGAAGAGTAAGGACTAGATCTGACAAGGTGGTTGTTAATCCCTAAAAATTGTTTTGCTGGAGGAATTCATAAAGCTTGGAGAAGTAGGCTAGAAAAAACTTCAGATGCTAGATACAGAGCTTAATGGGTTAATTCTAGTGGCAGCTTAAAAGATCAGACTGTGCTAATATGGTTTCAAATAGAAGCAAAGAGTCTTGGGACCTGGAGTAGAGGCCATTTATTTAATAAGAGGGCAAAATATTGCTTATATTTTGACTGTTTCCTGAGACTTCATGGAAGACTAAACATAAAGATGACATATAAATTCATCTGGTGGAGAAAATATTTTAAGGCAGTCTTGCATTCAGACAGTGGCATTTCAAGGTGCTGTTAGTCCTGTTTACAGAGATAATCAGAAGCAAGATATAAAACAGAGAGACTTATTTAAAAAAATTCTTGCAGATTGATCAGAAAAGCTTCTTGGGTAAGACAGAGCTAAGGAAGGCATAGTTTCTAAGAAGACTAGCACCATTAAAAACAAGCCAAGCTTTTGTTGTGCACTGCAACAAGAAAGACACCTTGAGGTCATCTCTAAAATTGACTAGACATGCTAGTCATTGTAGGCTCAAGGGTATGAAAGAATAAACCCACTTGGAAGGTAATCACTCAAGAAGAGCCTCCAGGGTGCCAGGTTTCCACAAGCTGCCTGCTTAAGATTTTCTTGGAATTTGTTTTACTGTGCTCATATATCTAGGCACTCAGAAGTCAAAGTGGCTTGGTCCAAGCAGACCTGGCTACTATTTGAGCTGATGATAGGCTGGGTGTTTTCTGTGTGAAGCTGGATTTATAGGAATAGGAGATGCAAGAGGTACAGACAGGGTCATGAAAGCTTCCACCCAGGCAATATGTGCAGGTTCTGGGTCGTAAAGGCAATACCTGAGAGGGAAATTCATGAAGCTATAAGGGTAAAGCTTAAGCTAAAATGGAGACACCAGGTTGTTGGGGATGCTAGGACTGTGAAATGACTATGTTGGAAAGCTACAGGAAAGAAGTGAAGCCAGTTCATGAAGAAGCCTATGTGGATAGCAACTGGCAAGGCAACGGGGTGGGGCTTCCCAAGACTCTTAGAGCTCACATCATTGCAATACATGTACAAGCTGCAAGACATGGAACTCAGCTTTGAGTATTTGTTCTTTTGGGTATCCATCTTGCTTTGGTCTTATCTTTTCTTGCTACTCTTCTATTCTTTTCTATTGGAATGAGAACATTTACTCTAGGCCATTGTCTCTCAGAAGTACATAATTTTCTTTTTGATTTTATAGGTGCTCACAACTAACAGCTTGTATTGGGTATCAGAAGAGACTGTGGACTTGGACTTGGACACAACATTGGAACTGTCAAGATTTTGGAACTCCAGAAGATGGACCAAGTTTATTTTTTATTATAAGGGTACTATGATTGAGGCCCAAGAATGGAATGTTATGGTTTTGATATTGCATCCATTACTTTCTCATTGCTAGGTCAAAATACATAACCAGAAGCTGTTTAACAAGAGAAAGATTTATTTCTGGCTTTCACAGCCCAAGCAAGAAACTAGCATTTCATTGCCACATAAGCAGGGGTGTGGGGGCGCAGTGAGAAAAACAAGTAAGGCCCGACCTCAGTGACACACTTCTTCCAGCAACACTCTACCTCCTTCAAGTTCTACAACCTTCCCAAACAGGGCCAGCAGGTGAGGATTAAATATTCAAATACATGAGCCTACAGAGACCATTTTACACTCAAATTACCACAAATAGGAAATGACCCCTCAAGCTCTAGTTTTGAACACTTAGTCTCTCCAGCTTGGGAGGTAGTATAAACTATAAGAGTTGGGACTTTAAGCTAGAAGTAAGTCACTGGGTATGTGCCTTTGAAGGTTATACTTGGTGCTGAGTCCCTTCCCCTTTCTCTCTCTCTGCTTCTTCCACTGGGTGAGTGGCCTCTGCCACATTTTGACATTGCCATGATGTTTTGCTTATAGAGCCAGACTATGGAGTGAACCAAAGTAAGTAATTCCTCATTTTAAGTTATTTATGTCAAATATTTTGTCACATTGACAATAGGGCAGACTAACATACTTATCAAAAAAAACTCTACAGCTGGAGAGATGGCTTAGCAGTTAAGGCACTTGCCTGTGAAACCTAAGGACCCAGGTTTGCTTCTCCAACACCCATGTACCACAGATGCATAAGGTGGGGCATGTGTCTGGATTTGTTTGGGATGGCTGGAGGCCCTGGCATGCCCATTCTTTCTCTCTACCTGCCTCTTCCTCTCTCTCTTTTACCCTCTCAAATAAATGAATAAAAAAAATTTTTTTAATCTAGAGGAAAGTTTACAGTCAATAGTTTTCTAATGGGCAGAGACTGTTTCTCCCTAAAAACAGTAACACCATAAAGATATATGAAACACTGCTGGACATATAGCTCAGTTGGTAGACTGCCTGCCTAGCATGCATGAGGCTCTGGGTTTGATCACCAGCATCACATAAGAAACATGCATATTGGCACATGCATACAATCCCAGGAAGATTAGGAGGTAGGAGCAGTGGGATGAGAAGTTCAAAGTCATTTGGGGCTATATAAGCATTTAAGGTCAGGCATGGATAAATGAAATGGAAGGAAGGGAGGGAGGGAGGGAGGGAGAAAGGGAGGGAGGGAGGATGGGAAGGAGGGAAAAAACGAGGGAAATGGTCTTACTCATTGTGTTTATCTGTCTTTCTATATAAATTTTACAAGCATTTTATCTGCAAAAATTTCTGCTGCAATTCCCTTTCCAATTTAGATCTATTCTTTTTTGTTCTTTCTTACTCTTTTCTTCCCCATTCCCATGTTTGTACATTTTGACTACTCCTAAGAAAGACTTGGCCAGATAATTAAAGGAAGAAAAATAAAATATATAATGACCTGAATGAAGAAATAAGGCCACCTGTATTAATACTAGACATAATTATCTATATTAAATGTGAGAGAATCAATAAAAAGGAAGTAAAAAATAGTGCAACAAAATAGAACTACAAAGCAAAAAACACACGAGACAGATTTCAAAGTCAACACAAAATACAAATATGTGTTATATTTATATGGTAGCAATATACAATTGGCAAAAAGTTCAAAACATGGCATATCAATATAGTTCTTTAAAAATAAATATGCTGGGCGTGGTACAGCACACCATTAATCCCAGTATTTGGGTGGCAGAGGTAGGAGGAGTGTTATGAGTATGATGGCAGCCTGAAACTACATAGTGAATTCCAGGTCAGCCTGGGTTAGAGTGAGAAACTACCTTGAAAAAAAAATTTTTAAGCACAAATATAAATATATGAACACAGATATTGGATAAGGGGAAAATTAGGAAGCTCTGCTGAAAGATATGAAAGAAAACATGCAGAGCCATACCATATGCATAACATGCAAGACTCAGAGTAATGAATATGACAATTCTCATATTAATTTATAAGAATGTTTTAAAATTGATTGTAGTGACAGCATCCAGTGATGTTTCTACAAGTGTAAGTACACTAAATATCATTAAACTCACTTTCAATGAGTGAACTATATCTTATTAATTATGTCTCACTAAAATTGTTAGAAAGGGCTGGAGAAATGGTTTAGTAGTTAAGGCACTTGCTTGCAAAGCTAAAGGACCCAGGTTCAATTCCCAGGACCCACAAAAGGCCAGATGCACAAGGTCACCAGATACACAAGGTTGCACATGCATCTGGAGATCATTTGCAGTGGCTAGGGGACCCTGCTCTCTCTCTTTCTCTTTCTCTCTCTCCCTCTCTTCCTCTCTCAAATAAATAAATAAATAAAATATTTAAAATAAAACTGTTAGAAAAACACTCTTACTTACTATGTATTAAATATAACAAAAACATATTTTAAAGCTATGTAGCACAATTTGGCTCAATAATGCTTCTTTCAGAAAGCTATTCAAATGAAATCAGAGATAAGCAATAATGTTTGTTTATAGTAAAGTTTTGGTGAATTCTGTGAAGTTAGAGAAAAACCTGTATTTATAATTATGTGACTGATTCAGTAAATGGCACAGTTGTCTGATGGCTACTTTGATTTTTAAGGTTTATATATTTCCAATGATAATATTTGAAGACCAGCATTAATGAAAAGTTATGAAAGTATGACTTTTGTCTAAATATATGAAGACATATATTCATGTGAATTAGGAAAATCATTGGTAGTTTAGACAGAAAGTTTATAAAGGCGACATATGTGCTTGGTGGCATTTTCAGTGGGCTTATATTTTTCCATTTTATATGTGTGTTGGTGTAGAGAGATGTGAGCATAAATGCATATATGTTCACATAAAGTGGGAACCAGATGTCGACATTGGGTGTCTCTTTCTATCACTTCCCACCTTATTTATTCAGACAGCAGGTCTCACTGAACCCAAAATTCACCAATTTAACTAGCCTAGCTAGCCAGGTTGCCTTGGGAATCTGTCTCCCTATCCAGAATGCTAGAATTATAAGCATATGCAGCCATACTGAGCATCTATGTGGGTGGTGGGGGGTCATACTCAGGTCCCCACATTTGCACAGCAAGTGCTTTTACCTACTGATTCATCCCCTCAGCTAACTTTTACTTTTTATGATGTCAAAAATATTTATATTGGGGCCGGGCATGGTGGCACATGACTTTATTCCCAGCACTTGGGAGGTCGAGGTAGGAGGATCACCATGAGTTTGAGTACACCCTGAGACTCCATAGTGACTCCAGGTCAGTTTAAGCTAGAGTGAGACCCTACCTTGAAAAAAAAAAAAAAAAATTATATTGGGATAAGGAGATGGCTCAGCTGTTAAGGGCACTTTCTTGCAAGGCCTAATGGCCTAGCTTTGATTCCCCAGTACCCAAGTAAAGCCAAAGGCACAGAGCAGTACATGCATCTTGAGACTGGTTATAGTTGCAGGAGGTCTGCCCTGCATGTCCAATTCCTTCTTCTCTCTCTTCTCCCTCTCTCCTTGCAAATAAATTATAAATAAAAATATTTAGTTTAATTATATTCTCTTCATAGATTATGCACACATGAAAAAAAATTCTCAAAATGTTATATACACATGAAGACAAAACTCTCAAAATGCATCTAATCACAGTACCATTTACAAGTTATTTCTTCTTAATATCACTACATACTTTAACACAACAGAGATGAAAAGGGTACTTGGGGACTTTTGGATCTAGTCAACAAAAAAGGGCAAAAAGCAGAGTGCTATTTGTACTAATTTCTAAAGTCCATGTAACAGGGACATCTACAATCTTTCTTCTACTGTTTTTGCCAAGTACTTTTAACAGCATACAAAGTACTGCTAGCCGGGGCCATGGAAAGCTCTGGCGGTTGCACTCCCCCAGTGATAAAAGCTTTGTTCATGGGGGTTTGGCTAACATTTGGTCACATAATACAATGTAGATTGCACAAAATTGTTCTATTCCAAGGGCTTCCTTTAATCTAAATGGCCAAAATATAGCCTGGTGATTATCACTGATTTCACTATTTTCCATGAAAACATAGGCAAGATACTCTGAAATAAGAGTATCAAATAATTTTTTAAAACATGAAACAACTAAAGTTTGTAGAAAATGACTTTAACTAAAATTGTTGCCCCTAACTACTCATCAAGTTACATCTTTTCCTAATTTAACTTGAAGAATAAGAACATTCTACATTTGTGTGGCTTCTTAGGCTTGGGCAGTTTAAGAGAAAGGTGTGGTTCCCACATGCATTTCCTAGTATCCACTCTGTCTATGAAGAGCTAGATAGTTCATCATATGGCTGAAGACTATTTGAGTCCCAAATCCAAAATTATCAGGCAAGATTCCAATGTTTCCACCACCCCCCCACCATTGGATTAACTCAGAGGAAGTGAGTTCAATATGTATTTATCCCTAAGAACATATTTAAAACCAAGAATGTAAAAACATTTGAAAAGGGAATAAAACTTACAAAAAGGTATGCTGGATACATTATGTCACAGATTGTCACTACCTAAAAAGCCAAATTTTATTCCACAAAACTATTAAAAATAGCTTATATACAGATAGAACTAATGTTTTGATAGTTCTAAAGATAATAATATTTGCTTATTTATATTCAAAATTGTTCCAAAGAGAATTAAGGACAGCATGAAAAATACATTAAATAGCAACAGAATACAAATTAAATGTAAAATAAAAGAGAGAAAACTAGGGTAGAAACAAAAATGAAATCATAAATAATACATTCTATAGTACAACTAAACACATCCAGCATAGGGAGTTAAAAAGCTAAGTTTTCCAGTAACTGTCCGTAATATAATTCATAATGTGCATCAGATAGTAAAACAATTGCTTAAGAAAGATAAAGTACACATGTAAAAATGTATGTCTGTACTTTATACATAATCAGAATGGGATTTATACTGGAAATCTTCACTTAGCCTCCATAACATTCTTGATGTTCCTCTTCATTTGTTAGGGATAAAGGCAGAGAGTGATTATGCTAGCAAGACAGAAAGGGGCAGAGCTGCTACATTAGGAGTATGCTACAATAGAATTTTAAACAGAAATGATGACAACTTTGAGACTATGTAGGAGAATGGTCCCAGCAAAGGAAGCAATAAGAATAAAAATCTAGAAATGAAGCTTGTTTGACGTGCTCACGAAAGAGCAAGGAAGCTGACATTATCTAGAGATGAATGAGTGAGGAGCAAAATAGGGCACTGAGAGGTAGGACCAGACCATGCTAGCTGTGGTAAGCTACAGTGAAGACTGGCCACTATTGCATGCTGATGTGAAAACACTGTATGTGTGTGTGTGGGGGGGGGGTGTTAGTAGAGGACTGACATGATATGGCTGAATATTAAAGGATCCTCTGCTATATGAAGAATAAAATTTTAAAGGTAACAACAGAAGCAGGATACAGGTTAAAAGACAATCAAGAGCTGGAGAGATGGCTTAGCAGTTCATGCGCTTGCCTGCGAAGCCTAAGAATTCATGTTCAAATCTCCAGGTCCCATGTAAGCCACACACACAGCGATGCAAACACTCAATGTTGCACATATGCACAAGGAGACACATGCACCTGGAGTTTGTTTGCTGCGGCTAAAGGCCTTGGTGTGCGCATTCTTTCTCCCTCTCTCTCAAATAAATATTTAAAAAAGAAGGAGAAGGAGAGGAAGGAGGAGGAGGAGGAGAAGGGCAGAGGGGAGGGGAAGGAGAAGAAGAAGAAGGAGGAGGAGGAAGATGACAACGAGAATTCAAGAAGTCCATGTAAAAGATGAAAAAATAGCTTTGACTAAAGGGGAACACTGGAGGTGAGAATGGCTATATTGCTGGAGGTGAACCAGACAGAGTTTGCAGATGGATTCAGTGTAAAGTGAAAAGAGACTGGCATTTGGAAAGTAGTCTCCTAAGGATGATCAAGGTAAGATTTGTCAGTATATATTTCAGCTGAAGTTATTTAACTCAACAGCAAGACCAATTTATCTATTGATTTGTGTGTGTGTGTGCATATATATATATATATTTATATTATTCTCATGGAAAGCCTTCAGTAAAAATACTTAATGAAAACAAAATATCTTAAAGCATACAATAGAGAAATTAATACTGTGTGACTTGAAAATCCTTCTCGTATTTCCTTTATGATTTCAAATGCTCATGTACAAAAATAGAATTTGTAGTCACTGTGGAAAATGTTTCAAGGAGTTAAAAATTATCTTTCTATTGCACTTTCAGAGTATCTGACCATATTCTGATGCTGCCTTGTATTGAAAAGACCTAAAGTAACAAGAAGAGATAACAGATCTTCACAGTTCATGCAACTAAGCAGGTCACTTAAACTAAGTTGTCATAAGTTGGTATTGCTAACACAAGGAAAAGAGGAGATAGGCAGTAAAGTGAAGTGGTCTGGGAAGGGTTAATGAAACTGACACGTCTCAAACTGGCTAATATAGTCATATTACACATTACAAATGAAGCATGTGACTTAAAGGATAAGAAGGGGCAAAGAATGCAATCTTTTTAAATCTGGAAGCACTGTATGAAGATGTTATGATGAAATGTAATACTTTGCTAGCTAACCCAAAAAAAAAAAAAAATCTAGCTGGGCATGGTGGTGCACACCTTTAATCCCAGCACTCGGGAGGCAGAGGTAGGAGAATTGCCATGAGTTCGAGGCTACCCTGAGACTCCATAGTGAATTTCAGGTCAGCCTGGGCTACAGTGAGACCCTACCTCGCAAAAGAAAACAAAACAAACAAACAAAAAAAACTAGAAACACCAATAATATTGTGAAAAATTTGTAATTCGATCAGACATTTTCCTATAAAGTTTCATACTCAAGAATGTGTCAGAAAATCTACCCTACCAGAAATGCTAAAGTAAATTATTTAGGTCAAAGAAAAGTATCAAATGTAAACTCAAATCTACTTAAGGTGTTAAGTACACTGCACATGAAAAATGTAGGAATAAACAGAAAAGAAATGTTCTTTCATATTTTGCTTTCTTTAAACATTATAAAGTTAGTTAATACTATTACTAAAAACAAAGTAAGATTAAAAACAAAAATGGTGGGGATCCATAGTTCTGTGCGATATTGTATATTACTTGAAAAATATCCAAAAGAAACAAAATCACCATTCTACAAAGACACTTGCATTTTCATGTTTTCTACAACATTGTAAACAATAGTTGTATGGAAACAACTGAAGTGACTTTCAATGAATGAATGGACAAATTATAAATATCATCCTTAAAGAAGGAAATATTAGCATTTGTTTCCTTTTGTTTACTAGCATGTGTTACTCATAGAAACTAGTAAATCTAATGCATACATATGTATATGGAAAATATCTAGAAGCGGAGAGTAGATCAATATGGTTGCTAGTGATGAGTGGTGAGGCAATAATGATATGAAAGTTAATAAGTACAAAATGTGAGTTATGCCAACTGAGAAAGAATGCAAGAGGCATGGTAGATAGGAAGGAGGGAAGAAAAGTATATAAAAAATTTGACCTAATAGAAATTATAGGAGAGTAAAATCCATATTCTATGGAATATACACTCTATTTTTCTTTCGAGTTTCACCCTAGTCCAGGCTGACCTGGAATTTACTACATAATCTCAGGGTAGCTTCAAACTCATGGTGATCCTCCTACCTCTGCCTCCCAAGTGCTGGTATTAAAGGCATGTACCACCATGCCCAGCTTATATTCTTTTCAAGTACAGAAAGAACATTTACCAATTCACATACATCTCAATAAATCTTTATTTAAATCTTAGTAAATTTTAAAAGATGAGCTCAGCCATGTGTGACGGTTGCCCTTGCCTTTGATCCCAGCACTCTGGAGACTGAGGTAGGAGGATTTCTATGAGTTTTGGGCCACCCAAAAATAAATAAATAAAGATGATGATGAGCTTATTAGTGACCCAGATAGAATCAAATTAGCAACTAAAATCTAAAGAACCACAAGTCCTTCTTCCTTCCTCCTTTTCCCCTCCCCACTGTCATCTTTGTTGCTGTGTTGGGGACTGAATCCAGGATGTTATATATTAGACAATAGCTATACCACTGAACCACATTTTAGCCCTTCCCAAATATCTCCAATTAAAAATAATACTTCTAATTAACACAGAGATGAAACAAGAGAAGCCACAGTAAAATGATAAAAAGTTTTGAACTGAATGATAAAGACACAATTCTTCAAAAATGAAAGATGCAGCAAAAGCAGCATTTGAAAGAAATCCTATAGCTCTAAATGATTATATTTAAAAATCAAAGATTAAAAAAAAATCAATGGGCTGGAGAGATGGCTCCACTGTTAAAGGCACTCACTTGCAAAGCCTGACATACCAGGTTCAGTTCTCCAATACTCATAAAGCCTGATGCACAAAGTGGTGCACGCATCTGGAGTTTGTTTGCAATGGCATGAGGCCTTAGTAGGCCCATTTTCTTTGGGTCTATCTGCCTGCCTCCCCCTCTCTCTCTCTCTCTCTCTCTCTCTCTCTCTCATACATAAATCAAATATTCTTTAATTTTATTTATTTTGTTTGAAAGAAAGAAAGAGTCAGAGAGAGTGAGAAAGAGAGATTGGATGCACTAGGGCATCTAACCACTGCACATAAACTCCAGACACATGTGCCACTTTGTGCATTTGGCTTATATGGATACTGTGAAATCAAACCTGGGTCCTTAGGCTTTGGAGGCAAGTGCCTTAACTGCTAAGCCATCTCTCTAGTCCAGTAAATAAAATATTTTTAAAAAACATATTACCTAGGCCTCTATTTTTAAAAAGTAAAAAGAAAGCACAGATCATAACATCAAAATAAAAGAGAGACTGATTGAAAGGGGGAGGGGATATGATAGAGAGTGGAGTTTCAAAGGGGAGTGTGGGGGGAGGGAGGGATATTATTTACAGTTATGGAAATTGTCAATAAAATAAATAAAGGAAAACAGAATAGAAAATAAGAAATATGTAAGTTAAATAGAAATCACTGAGATAGCAAAACAGAAATAATAGACAAAACTAAGAAACTGCACATACATTTTTTTTTTAAATTTTATTTATTTATTTATTTGAGAGCGACAGACACAGAGAGAAAGACAGGGAGAGGGAGAGAGAGAGAATGGGCGCGCCAGGGCTTCCAGCCTCTGTAAACGAACTCCAGACGCGTGTGCCCCCTTGTGCATCTGGCTAACGTGGGACCTGGGGAACTGAGCCTCGAACCGGGGTCCTTAGGCTTCACAGGCAAGCGCTTAACCGCTAAGCCATCTCTCCAGCCCTGCACTTACATTTTAATGCAGTTCTGAGATCCTTATAAAGGCATAAAATCAGTAACACACAGTGTATTAGTTACTACCTCATTGCTGTGACCAAATACCTGACCAGTAACAAGGAAGGAGGGTTTTTTTTGAGGCTACAGTCCATTGTGGTAGGGAAGATATGGCAGCAGGAGCTTAAGATAGCTGGTTACATTCAGTCCACAGTTGCAGGGTAGAGAATGCTGCTGCTCAGATAACTTTCTCCTTTTTTAAAAAAAATTATTTTATTTATTTGCAAGGAGAGGGAGAGGAGGGAGAGAGGGAGGAAGGGAGGGAGGGATAGAAGGAGGGAGGGAAGAGGCAGGCAGAGAGAGAATGGGCACACCAGGCCTCCAGCCACTGAAATGGAACTCTAAGAGCATGCAACCCCTTGTGCATCTGGCCAACATGGGTACTGGGGAACTGAACCTGGATCCTTTGGCTTCACAGGCAAGCGCCCTAACCACTAAGCAATCTCTCCAGCCCCCACTTTCTCCTTTTTATTTAGTTCTGGACTCCAGCCCATGGCATGGTGACACTCACAGCTAAGTGGGTCCTCCCACCTCAATCAAATCTAGAAAATCCCTTATAGACATGCCCAGAGATTTGTTTCCATGATGATTCTAAATCCTTTTGAATACTGTGCACTACACATTCTTAATTCAAAAAAACTATGTTAAAGTTTTTTAAAAATAAATTTTGATTTATTTACTTGCAAGAAAAGAAAGACAGTGAGAATGAGAATGGGCTTGCAAGGTCTCTAGTCACTGCAAACGAACTCTAGATGCATGTCCTGCTTTGTGCACCTGGCTTTATGTGGGAACTGGGGGATAGAACCTAGGTCCTTAGGCTTTGCAGGCAAGTGTTTTAACTGCTAAGCCATCTCTCCAACCCCAAATTTGTTTTATTTTTAATTGACACATAATAACTGTACATATTTATGGGTACAAGTTGATTTTTGATACATGTATACATTGGGTATTATACAATTAGTTTATCTAGCACCTCAAACTTTTATCACTTTTTGTGAGATAAGCACTCAAATTTCCCCTTTTTAGTTGTTATTTTGGTACATTATAGTAAGTTATGGTTACTTATTGTGCCAGAGAACAGAAAACTAGAACGTATTTTCCCCATCTACTTAGAACTTTGTAGCCACCGATCATCCCTTTCCCTACATTCTTTCCCCTGCAATAGTCAATATTTAACTCTACTATGATAAACATTTTCAAAATCATCAACATATAAGTGAGATTATGTAATATTTACAATAAACATGCCAGTGTCATTATCTCTCAGATATACTGATTTTACTTCCTTTGACTTTACAGTCAGCAGCAGGATTTCTTTGTCATATGGTAGTCCTACAGAAAAATATTTGGGGAACTTAAAATATTTTAAATTATTGCTATCTATAAAGGATGATTGATTTATATTCCCATCAATACTGTGTAAAGTTCTCCTTCCCACTCCCTGTCACTTTTATTTCTACCTTTTATCTTTTTTGGGGACTAGCCACTCTAACGGTAGTGAGGCAATATTGAGGTAGTGTCTCATTATGGTTTTGACTCACTGATGATTAGTAGTGATGTTGAGCAATTTTTCATACACTTGTTTCATTTATATGTGCTTCTTTTGAGAAATGCCTATTCAGGTTATCAAAACAATTTTAAACCATAAAGTAATATTAAATAAGAAAAGTAGAGAAATAGGGAAAACAAAAGCAAAAAGAACTAGTCAGAAGTCCTAGAGAGTTTGGCTGTATGTATATGTAACCTCCTTTGAGGTAACCAACCATCCAGATAAAACAGACAAGAATCATGGTGCTTCTTTGATCTTTTCCCCCTCTGCTCTTACAATGTGTCTAAAACCATGGCAGGAGTCTTTGCTGAATTTACACCTAAAGGGATTGAAAGCTTCAGATGGAAAAAAATCTCATAGGATTTTCCATTTGCTGGTATAGTAGCTCAAACTCAAGAAACTTTCTTTGAGCTTGGAGATTCCACATAAGCTACTATATCTCCTTAGCTTTCTCTCCATGCAGGAGAAAAAGGAATGTTGCAGTAATTACCTTGTGAACACATACATGGTATAGTCACAAGAGCTAGCTGGCTTGTTACTGTTTTCACTTTACAGGGACTCAGGTGAAAGTAACTGTCAGGAAGTAAAACAAAATATATTTCCTATAGTTAAAATACTTGAATTTTTCATATTTCAAAATTAGTAGTTCTACATTAAGAACTATATAACATATATTTTACATATTATGTATATTACAATTCTCCAGTCTGTTTCTATTATATCTCCTAGAATAGTTTCTTCTTTTTGAGTATGTTACCTTCATCTGAAACAGCAACTTTGTTTCCTATAGTTTAAAATATCTTTTGTATTTTACTAGTTAGAAATTTGTGGCTGGAGAGATAGCTCAGTGAATATAATTGTTTGAATGTATAATGTCTCTTATGAACTCAATGTGTTTGTGATCAAACCTCATACCAGCTGGTGAAGCCATTGAAAGTTGTGGCCCTGGGGGGGAGGGGCGAGGTAGGCCTTGGGTGTGATAACCAAGCCCACTCACCACAATTAGCTCACTGTACTTCTTCCCTGTTGTTGTGATGTGACCCAGGCCTCTTCAGGCCTGTAATGTTTTCCAAGTCATGAAGAAGCCTTCAAAACTGTATGTCAGAAACAAACATTTTCCTTCCATAAGCTGCTTCATTGTCCCAGCAATGATATGCTAACTGGTATTGTGGATGAAGTGCTTGCTGCTCAATCTTAGTAACCAAGTTAGGATCCTCAGACCTCACACAAAAGCTAGAAGACATGGCAGACCTTTATGAACCAAGCATGCTGATGACAAGATGGGAAGTGGAGACAGGAGAATGTCCCAGAAGCTCACAAGGGCAGCCAGTGTGGCAAATGAAGCAATGGACATGGAGAAAGAGAACAAGAGCCCCTGCCCCAAATGAAGCGAAAGGCGAGGACCTACAATGGAAGGTAGTTTCTGACTGAAAGCCATGGAATGTATACACCCTCAGCTCCATACATGAATACACACACAAACACATACACACAATCATCATTATTTACACACATTTTAAGCATACATCTACGTATACTCAAATTTTTTCAAAACAATTTTAAATAGCAATTAATATTCAGTCACTTGGGCAGCATATGCTACTAAAGTCACTGTTTATAATCATCTGTATAAAGCAACTAAACTTGTAAAAAATAACCATAAAATAAATACTCTTGTCTAATTCAATTGTTACAACAGTACTACTAATAGAAAAAAATGTGGTATGAGTGTTCATATTTGAAATTTATCTTATGAATTAATAAAATTTCAGTGAAGTACTCTGCTTTAATCTCTATTCCTTTCTTTTCTTAACCTAGTGGATGTTTTCCTCTCATCTCCACATGCACAGGCATGGGGCACCATGCATCTGCACACATACATGCATATATCACACACATACACCACACCCAGGCCAAAAAAAAAAAAAGAATAAAATAAAAGTAATAAATTTTGCTTGCTTCCTTCACTATATTCTTTTACTTATTTATTTTTGTTTTTTGATGTAGGGTCTCACTGTAGCCCAGGTTGACCTGGAACTCACACTGCAGTCTAGGCTGGCCTTAAACCCTGCTCCTCCTATCTCAGACTCCCAAATGCTGGGATTAAAGGCGAGTGCCACTACACCCAGCTTCTTCCCTATATTATAAAGAGAAAATTTAAATATTAAAAACTTCAGGGAGGACTGGAAAGATGGCTTAGCAGTTAAGGCACATGCCTGCAAAACCTAAGGGACCCAGGTTTGATTCTCCAGGTTCCCACGTAAGCCAAATGTACATGATGACACATGCGTCTAGAGTTTCTCTGCAGTGACTAGAGGCCCTGGCATACCCATTCTCCCTTTCTCTCTCTCTCTTTCCCTCTCTCTTTCTCTAATAATAAATGAATAAAATAAAATCTTTAAAAAACAAAACTTCAGGCTGGAGAGATGGCTTAGCTGTTAAGGCATTGGCTTACAAAGCCAAAGGACCCAGGTTCAACTCCCCAGGATCCACGTAAGCCAGATGCACAAGGGGAATATGAGTCTGGAGCTCATTTGTAGGGCTGGAGGCCCTGATGTTCCCATTCTCTATATGTCTCTTTCTCTGTCCTCTCTCTCTCTCTGTCAAATAAATAAAAGAAAAGGGTTGGAGAGATGGCTTAGTGGTTAAGCACTTGCCTGTGAAGCCTAAGGACCCCGGTTTGACGCTGGGTTCCCCAAGTCCCACGTTAGCCAGATGCACAAGGGGGCGCATGCGTCTGGAGTTCGTTTGCAGAGGCTGGAAGCCCTGGTGCGCCCATTCTCTCTCTCTCTCCCTCTACCTATCTTTCTCTCTGTGTCTGTCGCTCTCAAATAAATAAATAATTTTTTTAAAAGTTTAAAAAAAAAAGAAAAAAATATATTTAAAAAAAACTTCAGGGAGAGAGGATACAAGAACATAACCTTTAGGCTAGAGAGATGGCTTAGCAGTTAAGGTGCTTGCCTGTGAAGCCTAAGGACCCATGTTCAACTCTCAATATCCCCCTTAAGTCAGATGCAAAGGGTGACATAAGCATGCAAAGTCACACATGCATACATATCTGGAGTCTAATTGCAGTGCTCAGAAGCCCTGGCCTAGGTATAACTCTCCCTCTCTCATTTTTATATGTTTGTATGTAAATATGTATGTATGCATATATATATATGCATGTGTGTGTATGTACATATATATACATATATATACATATATATATATATATATATAATTTGCAAAAATAAAGAACTAAACTCTAGGTTCTCTGAATGTTTTAAGAATAACTCTAAATAAACCATAACATACTTAAAAAAAAATTCAGGAGCTGAGGAGATAGCTCAGTGGTTAAAGATGCTTGAAAAGCCTGCTATCCTCAGGTTCAATTACCTAGTACCCATGTAAAAGCCAGAGGCACAACATGGCACATGTGTCTGGAGTCCATTTGTGGTGGCAAGAAGCTCTGGCATGTCCATACACATATATTCTCTCTCTGATTGCAAAGATCTAAATAATTTTTTTTTTCAAAGAGAACTCCATTATTTGCTATAGTAGCTTAATATGTAGGGGGAGGATGATTAATATTTTTTAATTCAAATGATCTTCGTTTCAGAAATGTATGTAGTTTAGGTTGTCTTTCATTTACCATTCATTCTGTACAAGAGCATGATAAATGAAGTTATAGGTGAATGAGGAAAAACTAAATATGATAACACAATTATGCTTGATGCAGATATAGTTAAAAGAATCCACTTATTGTTTATATGAATAGAAAATAAATGGGACACAGGAATAAATAAGCTCATTGGTTATATGTGTATACATATGTGTGTGTTATTCTTCCTCTGAAAAGTTTATATCTGTGAAGCTTTCACAAAGACAAAAATAACAAGAGTTCTTAACATGCAATGTTCGAGTGAAAACCCAGGAAAAAAAATTACCAATACTGTGAGGAGAAAGATTTTTAGAAGATTTTCTTAAGAGACTGTTTTGTATTAATACTTAAAAAGCTACTACTTTACCAAAGGACACACATCTATTTGTATTGTAAAGCAGAAACAATACTTTATATGGCTCACATACATATCAGATGTCTTAGAAATCAATGTATAAGCTGAAAGCACTAGATTTGTGAAGCACTAGAAAAACAAGGGGAAGAGCATGATATAGGAGAAGAGTATATCAGGAAAAGTAACTGTTCATAAAGTGAAGAGGGAGAATACAGAACAACAACAGAAACAAATGCACACTGACAATATATGTATATAGATATATACACACACATACACACACACACATACAAACACACACACAGCTGGACCCAAGCACATAAATGTGCATTTTATTCTCCAAATGTTTAAGTATTTTAATATATTTATTCCAATTCCTAATAAAGTATTTATATTAACAAAAAGATATATTCAATAAATATATAAAATACATAATTTATAAAAAACTAAGAATATTTTTAAAGACATGAAGAAGATATAAATGAATAGAAAAACATGAATGGTATATATGGGACAGAATGGCTCTATCTTTTAGGGAGAATAATTCT
Organism: Jaculus jaculus; assembly: GCF_020740685.1. Taxonomy (NCBI): domain Eukaryota; kingdom Metazoa; phylum Chordata; class Mammalia; order Rodentia; family Dipodidae; genus Jaculus; species Jaculus jaculus. Next base: position 275,624,633 of record NC_059102.1, read on the forward strand.
CCCTCAAATTAATTTTTAAGTTTTAAAAAATATCAAAACCATTTCCATTAGCTTAAATGATGAGCTGGGCGTGGTGGCCGACACCTTTAATCCCAGCACTCAGGAAGCAGAAGTAGGAGGATTGCCATGAGTTCAAGGCCACTTTGAAACTACACAGTGAATTTCAGGTCAGCCTGGACTTGAATAAAACTCTATTTCAAAAAAACAAAGATCATAAAATATGGACATGCAAAGAGTAAACAATAGCCAATATTTTCATGAAAGTTAGCACTGAAGAAACAATATTTGAACATAATGGGCAGAAATTTTGCAAAAGCAGAAAAATCACAAATTGTCAAATTACAAATGTCCTTCAAACATGCTGTTAGAGTTTTATTTAAAAAATAAGCAAAAGTTATAAACTCGGAGACGGCTCAGTGGGTAAGAATGCTTGTTGTTTTAAGCATAAGGGTCTTTCAGACTGGAAAACCCCAAATTAAACTCCCCAGAATCCACATTTTAAAAAAGCTGGGTGTGGCCTCACACATCTGTACCCCAGTCCAAGGACGGTGAGGAGGTAGAGAGGAAATCAGAGAATCACTGGGGCTTGCTAAGTGACAGAAGCTATGCTTTGAGGGACAGACTTCATCACAATGAATATACACAGATGAGTGATGAGAGGGGCACATATGTTCTGTCCTGGCTACTGCATACATGTACATGGGGTGTGTACATTTGTATACACATCCAAATACCACATATTACATACCAAACTACACACGTGCATGCAAAAATACAATGGGCTAGAGAGATGGCTTAGCATTTAAGCTCTTGCCTGTGAAGCTTAAGGACTCCAGTTTGAGGCTAGATTCCCTAGGACCCACGTAAGTCAGATGCACAAGGGGGCGCATGTGTCTCGAGTTCCTTTGCAGTGGCTGGAGGCCCTGGTGCACCCATTCTCTCTCTCTCTCTCTGCTTCTTTCTCCCTCTGTCTGTCACTCTCAAATAAATAATAAAAATAAACAAAAAACTATTTTAAAAATACAAAAACAAAAACTACAATACAGACCAACATCATGATGACAATAGATTATTGAAAAAAAGGATAAAAAGACAAACAGTACCTCCCAGCCATGTATGGTAGCCACACCAATAATCTGAACACCTTGGGGGCAGAGGCAGGGGTATTATTAAGTTCAAGGCCCGCCTAGACTATGTGGTGAGTTCAAGGACAGGGTTATGAAGTAAAATTTACTCAAAAAATCAAAACCAGGCTGGAGGCATGGCTTGGCAGTTAAGGTGCTTGCTTGCAAAGTCAAAGGACCCAGGTTCAATTCCCCAGGACCAATGTAAGCCAGATGCACAAGATGGCATGTGCATCTGGAATTCATTTGCAGCAGCTGGAGGCCCTGGAATACCCATTCTCTCTGTCTCTCGTTCAAATAAATAAACAGTTAAGAAAAATTAAAACCAGATAAGCATACAGAAACAAAAATCCTCCTTCTAGGCAATACATTATTGATATAGGAAAGACAGAATGATCAAATATAAAGAGAAAAACAGGATTCAGAGTTCTACTATACAAGAAGGGGGAGACATTACTAGGTATGTGGAAACAGAATTCCATAACCTTTGTTGGAAACAATACTAAGCATATACTTTGGTGTGAAGAAAATCCAATTCAGGATGTGAACAAAGCCAAAAATGAGCAGGGATATCAACAGGGAAGAGTAGTGAATATAGATAATTACTGCTTGCAAAATTAGTTCATGAAAGAATGACAATAAGAATATATGTGTTTAAAACCTGTGTGATAAGTGTTCTAGCTAAGAGCACAGATAAAACCCAGACTGTCTGGGAATTGAAATAGCATTGTCTTTCAAACTACAGTTAAAGAAATAACTTGATCAAAGAACAATGGTGACATCTATGAAATATCATTCATACTTTGCATTTTTTGATCAACTGTCAATTTTAAAAGATTAATAACAGAATAATGATGCAGGGGTTGGGAGAAGGCAGCCATGATTTTCAGATGAGTTGAACATTTGTTAAAAATCTTAAGAGATTCTGAGAAATTTAATCTTTATTTATTCAAAAGATTTTCATGGCTGCCTAATTTGGATATCTAACTAGAGAGTAAATATGTGGTGCTTTTGAAAAACTAACACACACACTCTCTTTCTCTCTATCTCTTAAAAAATGTTCTACTCCATAAACTAAATCAAACAGAAGACAGACAGGTAGAAAAAGAAAATAATTTTGGACATGACTGGTAAGACATGCTGGCCAGGAACAGATAAGAAACCTGGGGTTGGTCAAGTACTTGACAAATTTCTTTTAGTCCTTTGTAAAGAAAGTACCTATAGAACACAACTAAGTTCTGCCTGATTTGTTTGGGTCATGGCTTAAGAATATTCTTAATCAAATATATTTTTATTTCTGCATTAACATTTGCATAGGTCTTAAATGCTCTTTTGGTAGACTCAATGCTTTGGCAATTTTCAACTAATTGCTTTTGTCTAAAATTACCTGCTTCTATCATTTTACAAGCTCAACAAAATACCTTTTCAGAACCCCAAAGGAGAGTCATCAAGTTCAATTTTATACTTTCTGCAGAACTAGTTCAATTGTAAACACATTGCATCTTTCCTTTGGGTTGAAAAGATTCCACCAAATGGATTGTACTCTGATAAGCAGTATCTTACTCTTTCCTCACCAGGATCTCTCCTTCTTGTGGTTCGTTTTAATTGTATTATTAGTAACTATCATTTCTAAGACTTTAGTTATTTTATTCCATTCAAATTTGAAGAATTTTTCCCTTTGATTATTTTGGGAAGATTTAGTGGTCAGAGTATTTGTCAGATTATATTCAGTCAACAAGTAGACACTGGGAAATCCCACATGCCAGGTTCTCAAGACATCATGTTTCTGCTCAATATTCTCTTACTGCTTCCCATCCCTTTCTAAGATAAGAGCAAGTCTTTAGAATGTTCTCCAAGTCCATTTTCCTTCCATTTTTACCAATAGTTCTCATTTCTCCATTACTTGGTTGTTTCTGTAACAGACCAGGTATATGACCACTAGAATCTCTGTGTGTGTTGTTCTACTTGAACATGTCTTTTCCCAAATATACAAAACTGCCTCCTTCCTTTCTCATTTTACTCAAATGCCCTACAGATTTCCCTAAAACTTTAATATTATCAGTCCCAATTTCTTCATGGTGTCCAGAATTCATTTCCCATTTCCTAGATTTGAGGTTTGGCCATGCAACTTATTTTAGTTTCTGGAAGTCATCACACATGATTCAAGCACAGCCTTAAAACAACTTGTAGTTACAGGCCTGGCCACCTGCCTTTTTTTTTGTGTGTGTGTGTGTGTGTGTGTGTGTATGTGTGTGTGTGCCATAGCATAATTCAGTACTCTACTGGTATTAGAAAAATGGGGAGAAAAAAAATTAAGGGTAAGTTTAGTATGGCAGCATATGTCTATAGTGCCAGCCAGCTACTTGAGAGGCTAAGGCAGAAAGCTCACTTAGTTCATTTGCTCAAGATGAACCTGAGAAAACTTGTGAGACTTCATGTTCAAAAAAATAAAGAGGGGAAAAGAGGGAAGGGGAGGGGAAAGGAGGAGAGGGAAGGCAAGGGAAGAGAAACATGTAAGCCCGTATTAACCCCTGCAATGAGACTATCATCTGGCAAATGCTCAATTAACATTTGCTGAATTAAAAAATAAAGACAGTCAGAATCCTACACTTAAGGAATTCAACATTCTACCAGGGAAAGCCAGAAAAGTAACACAGATGCAACTAACTATTTCTAGGCAGCTATGTGTATTTTGATTAGGAAAAGTTGTACAGGTGATAGAAAAAAAAAAGAAACATGTTACATGTTGTCAGATGTACCAGCTGAGTATTGAATATAGTCTTAAGTACATCTGGAAGACCCTGCAAAGACACTGCAGTGAGAACAAGTTTTCGGTTCAAGGAGCAAAAAGAGAGCTTGGAATAGAATGGTAGGTGAAGAAACAGAGGTAGTCAAACATCTGTTACCACAGGCCTCAGGTCTCTGTCTTTTAATCTAATTTCCATTGAAGTCTTTGGAGAGTTTCATGAGGGGAAATGTTTAAGGTTGTTTCTCTTTCTTTCAGTATAAGTAGCATGTGTGGTGTGGTATATGCAGATGTATGCAGTCCATGCACAAATGCCAAGCCAGAAGATGTTGAGTTTCCTCCAATATCACTCCTTTTTTTTTTTGTTTGTTTGTTTGTTCATTTGCTTTTGAGATGAAGTTTCTCATGAAATCATATTTTAATTAGACTGGCCAACAAGAAAACCACAGCAATTCTCTGGTCTCCATTCCCCAAAAGACTGGAGTAATGTGTGTGTGTGTGTGTGTGTGTGTGTGTGTGTGTGTGTGTGTGTGTATGGCTGTGCCTCACTATTTACATAGCTGCTGAGAAATCAAATTGATCATGAATCAGGCCCTCATGCTTGTGCAGCAACGACTCTTACCCACTGGGTCATCTCCCTAGCCTGAAACAGTTAGTACATGTTCAGTGTAGTTACATGGATTATAGGGACAAGAACAGGCATAGGGAGATGAGTAGAGGAACTACTGCAGGAGCACAGGCAGGTGAGCACAGAGCCAGGCTGAGACAGAGAGAAAAGAGGAGGTGAAATAACACAATGACTTCTGAAAGTATAACCTGTAGGACTCATTGATTGTTAAACACAACAAGGAGAGGCATCAGGAGGCTGAAAGAGATGGCAATCAAGGACAGCCACTTAGTTTCTGTCTGAACAACTTACCAAATAGTAGTTTCATTAATTGAGTTAAGACGAGCAGTTACGGGGGATGGGATGCCATAAGCTCCATTCTGTACGTGTATTGATCAGCTTTTGTACACGGTTCTGTGCTACAGAAGTCACAGGCATCTATTCTGAAGAACACTTCAGCTTTTGTCAGTTGCTAAACACAATCAATAGTTTCACTGCTATCTGGATTCTACTAGACTCAACTCAAACCAAAACATAAACAAAGCTGTCCACTGCAAGTGGGATTATCTTCTGAGTGTCCATTCAACTTCCTCCATATTTAAAAGAATCTTGATTTCTTTGGTTCACTTGGAGCAACTCTGGGCACAACATGAAAAATAATTGTATTTTTAAAAGAGGAAAAAATCATATTTGATTTTATATCTATATCTATATATTTAAAATCTCTAGAAAGATGAGACTAATGATCCTGACTACTTACTGAGGATAAGGGGTACAGAAGTGTCAAAATGAAGGAGATGTGATAGAAAAATAGTATTTTCACTATATCCCCTTTTACATTTGGATAGTGGAAGCCTGAGAATGCACTGGCCATTCAAATTACTGAAAGAATCATTTTCAAATATTCACCTCTGCAGTTTCTCTCACATTATGAGATGACAGTGCTGGCCAATGAGCCACAAGTTAACATGAGAGAGACAGCCTCTTTCCTGAAACATAAAAGGCCTACTAAGACTTGCCTTTTGTCTTTACTCATTTTCCCCCTTCTTACCAGGGAGGTAGATAAAATGGCTGAAGTTGGAGCACCACTTTATACTGGAAGAACAATTATATCACATTAAAAATATAAGAAGAGCCAGGTGTGGTGGCCCACGCCTTTAATCCCAGCACATGGGAGGCAGAGGTAGGAGGACTGCAGTGAATTCAAGACCACCCTGAGACTACATAGTGAATTCCAGGTCAGCCTGGACTACAGTGAGAGCCTATCCTAAAAATAACAAGAAACTGAACTGGTGACACACACCCAAAATCTCAGGTAAGGCAGTAGATTATGAGTAGTAGGGTTCTCTGGAACACACAGAAAGTTCTATGCCAGACTTGACTCTAGTAAGACCTTGTTTCAAAAAACAAAAAGAAAGGGCTGGGGAAATGACTCTGTTGGCAAAGTGCTTTAATGCAAGTTCAAGAACAAGTTATTCTGTATCCCTGGCATCCATGTAAAAGCCAGCAGAGGTAGAGCAAGGGAATCACTTGCTGGCTAGCTACTCTGCCCTAACTAGTCAGTTTTAGGTTCAATAGGAAACTTTGTGTTCAAAACCAAACACACAAAACCAAAAACAAACAAACATGAACCTGCCATTTAAAAATTGTGAGTCTTAGAGACTTCCAGTTAAGAACGTGGAATAAGAACTTCACCAAAGAAACCTGGAGGAAAAAAAGCAAGATAACACAATACACTTTACTACCAAAGAGTGAAGGTTGGTAGGGAATTATTAACGCAGGTGAGACCCCCAGCAGATAAGCAGGAGGGAGCTTAGGGGCTTTCAGCAACCACACAATCAGACAGGATCAGCTTCAGACAGTAGAGGCCTCTGGAAAGAATTTCTACTCACCAGGCCCTGGAGGAGTCAGTAAGAGCAACACAAAGGTGAAGATATTCTCCCACTCAATTTTGTGGAAGAGGGGGCAGAAAGACTGTTAGAGCTACAAGTTGGGACATCATGGCCAGAGGGACTGCCTCTCCCCAATAAATGACAGGTGATCCCACAATACATAACCCACAACCCCACAGGGAAAAAACTGCAACCCCACTGAGGAGGGCACCCAGCAGCATGGAGGCAGGGAGGAGGGAAGGATGGTAGCAACGCATGATGTATCCATACTAAGTTTGTCCATAATTGATAAATAAAAAAGAAAAAGAGAGAGATTCACTCATTCACACTAGCTTTGCAAAATCATAAAACCTGAAGAAAGGAATAGGCTCCATCGAGTAGCTGCAGGACAACTTTCCACACCCTCCCCCTCCCCATAGGCCAGCATCAAGAACCACTGGAAGTTCAGGACTCCAAGGGATTTGGGCTATCTTTACTCCACACAGCATTCAGCACAGCTGATCTGAAGAGCAGATCTACCTACCTAACCAGCTCAGCCAAGACCACAGTGTGCCAAAGAGGGAACCAGCCTCACACTCAACATAGGTGAGATTAAAAGTCACCCCCAAAGGTAAATGAGCTATATTCCATTAGGGCAATACATATCCCAAAGCTGGAATATAGGCCTGCACTGGCAGTGTCAATTGCACTTTCCATAACAGGGCAGTTTGCTAAAGACAAGAATCCCAGGGACTTGACACCTGGACCACTAAGAGAAGAAGAAGAAAAAAAAAAAAAATCTCATGTGTTAGATTTGAAGTGCATCTAGTCTACTTTGCCATTCTTAAATAAGTTGAGTTTTAGGGATAACTTTTATCACTTTTGAAATTTCTTAATTTATAGTGCCTTTTTTTTCCTTCTGCCTTTCTTGGGGGAAGGGTCTTACTGTTCTAGGCCGACCTGGAACCCACTGCAGCCCAGCTGACAGGATTAAGGCAAGAGTAATCATGCCCAGCCAGTTTAGGACCTTTAGTTTTCTTAGTTTGCTCATTTATTTTAATTTCCACTTTTGCATAAATACTCCATGCTAGTTTTGTTTCTGTTTGTATGGTGGTCAGTTGGATTTTAAGACTGCTTTATATTTTTCTCTACCCAGCCTACTATTGGGATCTTCCTATTACTTTGTTCACTCACAACTTACTTACTTTCTCTCTCCTTCTCATCCCTTTTCCTCCTTACTCTCCATAAGTACAACCTTCTATAGCCCCAATAATCTCCAAAATCTGTGGAAACTAATAGAACTCCAGCTTCCCTCTCCCATCTATCTGAGCCACCTCCATCTTTTTCAAAGTTAATAGTAGCCTTTTCACTAATTCACCCTGCATTGCTCCCACTTCTAAGTAACCAAAACTCTAACATACTTTCATCAGCCTTGTATTTTTACCCATTAGCAATTATTGAAGTCAAAAAGAACACTGTTGTTAATTTGATAGTAGGATATTTGCACAGCAGCCATATCCAACAGGCTGGGTCACTCCTGCTGCTATTTGGAGAATGTAGAAGGCAAATCTGGTACCCTGAAGTCCCACCCTGAAGATAAAACTTCGAATTTACATGTATATGAGTTTAGGACATAACTAGAAACCCCAAGTACTGAAATAACTCAACATGCACAAAAGTATACACAATAACATAAGAAACACACAAACAAAAAAAAAAATCAAGACTACATAATTTCCAAAATTATATATCCAGCAGAAAGGATCTCCAATGATATGGAATTGATGAAATGCCAGAAAAAGAAAAGCACATATATGAGAACAAAAGAAAGAATAAATCATGATCAAATAGTTATTGCCAGAGAGTAACAGAAAAGCAGCAAACAATACAAAATCAAGAAGAATGGCAGGAGGGATGGGATACCTTCCAGTGAGTTGTTTGCCAGGGAGGTCTCTGATGCCCACAAAACATTATAGACCATTGCCAAGGCCCTTGGTTTCCCACCAGGAATAGATGGTAAGACCCTATTGCTGAAGACTCCACATACTTGGGCTGCAAGGCCACTGAGAAATCTTGCTAGAACTGAGCTGATAACCTCCTCCATGTAGATCAGCTGACAGAAAGCTGGAAGAAGCCATTCTGCATGCAGTTCAATGGGAGACAGAGAAATCACCAGTGAAGACACTCAATGGTGGACACTGCAAGTCTTAAACGTTGCTAGCCAGGACAAATGAACCAACCGGTGTGATAGTGGCATGTCTGTCATGGTGGAAACCAACTGCCCTCTAATTGGACTGGAGTCCCGCTCCATGGGAGAGAATACATCCCTGATACTGAAAACCTACAACAGAGGTAGTCATGAGCCCTAGGGGTGCAACGTCTGCTGCTGTCTGGCTAAATGTATATACTATGCTCATCAAACTGCCCAGTAAGTACTTCTCTTAATGTTCATACCCATATATTAATGTTACTCTCACTTTTGGTAGAAAACCTTCTCTTTTCAGATGGCAGGGACCTTGGGATGACTCAGAAGGCATCATGGTGCTAGAAAGAAGTGACATGAGTGCTCAGCACTGCAATATCCTATCACACCTTCCAAGGCTCAGGGTCTATTGCAGAAGAGGTGGTGGAAAGAATTTAAGAGCTAAAGGACTCCTTACAACATGTTTCCCCCAGATACAAAATGGCCTGGATATCCATGACCTCAGAGTGCCTGACACTACCTACACAAAACCATCAAAATAGGAGGAAATGATCGTGACATCAAAATAAAAGAGAGACTGATTGAGAGGGGGAGAGGATATGGTAAAGAATGGAGTTTCAAAGGAGAAAGTGGGAGAAAGGAGGGCACTGCCAAGGGATGTTGTTTACAATCATGGAAGCTGTTAATTAAAAAAAGAAGAACAGGGGCTGCAGAGATGGCTTAGCAGTTAAGCCCTTGCCTGTGAAGCCTAATGACCCCGGTTCAAGGCTCGGTTCCCCAGGTCCCATGTTAGCCAGATGCACAAGGGGGCGCACGCATCTGGAGTTCGTTTGCAGAGGATGGAAGCCCTGGCGCGCCCATTCTCTCTCTCTCCCTCCATCTGTCTTTCTCTCTATGTCTGTCGCTCTCAAATAAATAATAAAAAATGAACAAAAAAAAATTTAAAAAAAGAAGAACAATAGTGGGAATGAATATACACTTTTCAATAATAACTCAGCATCAATGGTCTCCATGCCCCAACCAATAGACACAGACTTGCTGACTGGATTAAATGGCAGGATTTTTCAGTTTGTTGCCTATGAGAAACTCATCTATCCATAAAAGATAGGCACTGTCTTGTGGTGAAGGATGACAAATGGTTATTACAAGCAAATGGACCTAGAAACAAGCCAGTGTTGCTATTTGAGTATTTGACAGGATTGCCGTCAAATCAACATTAGTTAGAAGAGATAAAGAACATCACAATCCAACAAGAAGAAATTATAATTCTAAACATAAATCCAACAAAAATGGTTATGTGCAATTTCATTAAGCAAACACTACTAAAGACATAAGGTTGCAGATGACCCAAAGCACAACTGTAATAGGTGACTTCAATACCCTACTCGCACCAATTGACAGGTCATCCAGGAAAAAATAAACATAGAAACATCTGGATTAAATGACATTATAGAAGAAATTGACCTAAAAGTTATCTGCAAAACATTACATTCAAATGCTGCAGAACACACATTCATTTCAGCAGTACAAAGAACATTCTCTAAACTATCCCATAAAACAGAAAAGAAATAATACCAAACTCATTTTATGAAGCCAACATTATCTTGATACCAAAACCAAATAAAGAAAAAAAAACAAACTACAGACCAATCTTGCTCATGAACATATATACAAAAATTCTCAACAATACAAGAACACATCAAAAAAATCATTCCAGGGCTGGAGAGATAGCTTAGCTGTTAGGGGACATGCCTGTGAAGCCTAAGGACCCAGATTCAATTCTCCAGGTCCCATGTAAGCCAGATGCACAATGGTAGCACATGCATCTGGAGTCTGTTTGCAGTTTCTAGAGGCCCTGGAAGCCCCCCCCCCATTTCTCCCCTCTTCCTCTCTCTGCCATAAATAAATAAATACATTAAAAATATTTTTAAAAACTAATTCCAGAGATGGAATGGTTTTATTCCAGACTTGCATTAATGATGCAGCATATGAAAATCAATAAATATAATACAACATATAAATGGACTCAAGGGGGAAAACCACATGATCTCTCAACAGATGCAAAAAAGACATTTGACAAAATCCAACATCCCTTCATGAGAAAAGTCCTAAAGAAACTGGGAATAGAAGGAGCACATTTCAATAATATGAAAGCTATTTATGACAAATCTATAGCCAACATTATACTACATGAGGAAAATTTTAAAGAATTTTCACTAAAATCAGGAACAAGACAAGGGTGTCCACTTTCTCCACTTTTATTGAATATAGTACTGGATGTCTTAGCTACAGTAATGAGATAAGAAACACAAATAAAATCTACACAAATAGAAAGAATGAAATCAAGTTATTATTTGCAGGTGACATGATTCTACACAAAGAGACAATAAGACTCTACCAGAAAATTATTAGAGCTGATAAATACTTTCAAAAAAGTAGCAGGATATAGTAAGTACACTAAAATCAGTGGCTTCCCTACATAGCAATAACAAATATACAAAGGATGAAATAGGGAAGCACTCCCATTCATAACTGGCTCAAAAAATTAATTACCAAAATACCTTGGAATAAACCTACAATAAATCTCTACAATGAAAACCTTAAACCACTGAAGAGAAATAGCAGCAGATACTAGGAATTGGAAAGCCATCCCATATTAATGGATTGGAAGACTCAACATTGTGAAAATGCCTATCTCACCTAAAGTAATATACACATTTAATGCAATCCCCATCAAAATTCCAATAGCGTTCTTTAACAAAGTAGAAAAAGAAACAATCCTAAAATTCATCTGGAAGCACAAAAACCCATCAAAATAGCCAAACTAAGTCTAAACAACAAAAATAAGTATTGGCAGTATTACCATACCTGATTTTAATATATATTAGAGAGCCATAATAATAAAAACAGCATGGAACTAGTACAAAACAAAAATATAGACCAATGGAACAGAATAGAAGACTCGGATTTAAACCCTGGCAGCTATGGACAACTTATTTTTCATGAAAATGCCAGAAATCTTCACTGAAAAAAAAAGACAGCCTCTTTGACAAATGATGCTGGGCATATTTTTACATAGAAGGTTGAAAATACATCCTCCTTACCTCTCTCCATGCACAAGAATCAAGTCCAAATAGATCAAAGACCTTAATACCAGACCTAAAACTCTGAAACTGCCAGAGGAAAAAGTAGGAGAAATATTGCAATATATAGGCATCAGCAAAGACTTCTGAATAGGACCTCAGTCACTCAGGGAGTAACTAGTCAACCTCTAGGACCTCATGAAACTGAAAGGCTTTTGTACAGCAAAGCATACTGTATATCCAGCTATACATCTGGCAGAATACTAATATCTAAGATATATAAAAAAACTCAAAAAAACTAAATAATGTCAGGCATGGTGGGAGGCAAAGGTAGGAGGATCACCTAGAGTTGGAGGCCACCGTGACACTACATAGTTAATTCCAGGTCAGCCTGGACCACAGTGAGACCCTACCTCCAAAAACAAAAGACAAAAAAAAAAAAAAAAAACTAAATGATGAGGGTTGGAGAGACAGCTTATTGGTTAAGGCACTTGCCTGCAAAGCCTGAGGACCCATTCTCAACTCTCCTGATCCCATGTAAGCCAGACACACAAGGTAACTCAAGTGTACAAGGTCACACATGCGTACAAGATGAAGCACACATATGGAGTTTGGTTGCACTGTCTAGAGGCCCTGGCGTGCCATTTCTCTCTCTCTCTCTCTCTCTCTCTCTCTCTCTCTCTCTCTCACACACACACACACACACACACACACACGGATAAGGCAGTCTATTGGGCTTGCCTCAAAAAAAAAAAAAACTCAATAATGAGAAATCAAACAGCCCAATTAAAAAATGGGCTATGGAACTGAATAGAGACTTCTCAAAAGAAATACAAACGCCCAATAAACACCTAAGAACATTTTCTACATCCTCAGCCATCAGGGAAATGCAATTTAAAACTACTTTGAGATTCCATCTTACTCTTGTCTGAATAGTTATCATCAAGGAAACACACGACAATAAATGTTGGCAAAGGTGTGGTAAAAGAGGAACCCTTCTTCACTACTGGTGGGAATGTAACCTGGTACAGCCATTATAAAAATCAGTGTGGAGGTTCCTGAGACAGCTAAAAATCAATTTACCATATGACCCAGCTATACTACTGCTTATATATCCTAAGGACTCTACTCAGTACTCTAGAGATACTTACTCATCCATGTCTATTGCTGCTCTAGTCACAATAGGTAGGAAATGGAACCAGCCTAGATGCCCTTCAACTGATACATAGGTAATGAAGATGTGGTATCTACCTTTGAATTATTTATTTAATCGCATGATATTAATCTATTATAGTTGAGATAAAGTTGTGATTGGCATCATCTTGGAACCCCTATTAAATAAAGCTTGACCCATAACAAAAGGCTGGTAGGCAGTCACAATGACTGAAAAGGACCCTATAAAGAACATAGTACTCTGAAGGCACTTCTCAGCTAACGTCTAAGAGCAGGTACTATTAATAAGTAATTCCAGTTTCTAAATCTCAGAATTTACCTGTTACCAATTATAAATATATATGCCCCAAACATAGGGGCCCCATAGTTTATAAAATAAAATCTACTTGACAATAAAACAGAAATAAACACTAATGCCATCATAGTTGGAGATTTCAATACTCCTCTATCATCAATAGACAGATTTTCCAAATAGAAAATCGACAGGGAAATAATAAAGCTCAACAACATCATAGATCACCTAGACCAAAAGGATATCTACAGAACTTTCCACCCCAACTCTACAGAATACGCATTCTTCTCAGCAGCCTATGGAACCTTCTACAAAATTGACCATATATTAGGCCATAAAGCATGCCTTCATAAAGTAAGGAAAAATGAAATAACTTCCTGCACCCTATCAAATGAGAATGCTTTAAAACTAGAAATTAACAAGAGACACATCAAGAACACCACCAACTCCTGGAGACTAAACAATACATTTTTAAACAATGAATGGGTCATGGAGGAAATCAAAAAAGAAATTGTAAAACTCCTAAATTTGAATGAAAACAAAAACACAACCTACCAAAACTTATAGGACTCAATGAAGGCAGTCATAAGGGGAAAATTCATAGCCCTAAGTGCCTGCATTACAAAGACAGAGAGATCACAAAATAACCTGTCTGTCCACCTAAAGGTGCTGGAAAAACAAGAAGTATCCAACCCAAAGAGCTCCAGATGGAAAGAAATAATCAAGATTAAAGCAGAAATTAATGAACTGGAAACTAGGAAAACAACAACAACAACAAAAAAAAAAATCAATGAAACTAAGAGTTGGTTCTTCAAAAAAATAAACAAGATTGACAAACTCCTGGCCAATTTGGTCAAGCAAAAACAAGAGAAGTCTCAAATTAACAAAATCAGAAATGAAAAAGGAGCAATCACTAAAGACATCAATGAAATTGGAAGAATCATCAGGGCATACTTCTAAAACCTCTACTCCACAAAATTATATAATCTGGAAGAAATGGACTAGACACATACCACCTACTAAAACTAAACTCTTAACAAGCCTATCACACCCATGGAGATTGAACAAGTAATTAAAAACCTCCCCCAAAAAAGAAAAGTCCAGTACTGAATGGCTTCTCAGCTAAATTCTATCAAACCTTCATAGAACAACTGATAACAATTTTTCTCAAACTATCCTGCATAATTGGAGACCAGGGAATCCTCCTTCCTGACCCAATTTATGAAACTAGTATATCATCCTAATACCAAAACAAGATAGAGATGCAACAAGGAAAGAAAATTATAGGCCTATATCCCCAATGAACTTAGATGCAAAGATCCTGAACAAAATTCTTGCAAACCAAATTCAACAACACATCAAAAGCATTGCACACCTTGACCAAGTAGGCTTCATCCCAGGAATGTAAGGATAGTTTAACATACGGAACTCGGTCAACGTAATACACCACATAAATAAACTGAACCAGGGCTGGAGAGATGGCTTAGCGGTTAAGCGCTTGCCTATGAAGCCTAAGGATGCCGGTTCAAGGCTCGGTTCCCCAGGTCCCACGTTAGCCAGATGCACAAGGGGGCGCACGCGTCTGGAGTTCGTTTGCAGTGGCTGGAAGCCCTGGCGTGCCCATTCTCTCTCTCTCCCTCTATCTGTCTTTCTCTCTGTGTCTGTCGCTCTCAAATAAATAAATAAATAAATAAATAAATAAACTGAACCATAAGAACCACATGATCATCTCAGTTGATGCAGAGAAGGCCTTTGACAAAAATACACCACCATTTCATGATCAAAACACTGGAAAGAATAGGCATGGAGGGTTTATATCTCAACACAATAAAGGCTATATATAAAGCGCCTAAAGCCAAATAATTCTTAATGAGGAAAAACTCAAGGAGTTCCTACTGAGATTGGGAACAAAACAGGGGTGTCCACACTCACCACTGCTCTTTAATATAATACTAGAAGTACTAGCCCTAGCAATAAGACAGAAGAATGAAATAAAAGGGATTCAAATTGGAAAGGGCGAAGTCAAGTTAGTCCTATTTGCACATGACATGATCCTGTATATAAGTGACCCGAAAGTCTCCATCCCAAAACATCTAAAGGTGATAAACTCCTTCAGCAAAGTGACAGGATACAAAATCAATGCACAAAAATCAGTAACTTTTCTATATGCAAAGGACAAATATACAGAGAAAGAAATCAGTGAGACTGACCCATTTTCAATAACAGAAAAATTAAATACCTTGGAATAACACTAACAGAGGATGTGAAGAAGTATATAATGAAAACATAAAAACACTCAAAGAAATAGAGGAAAACTTAAGAAGATGGAAAGACCTCCCATGTTCCTGGATAGGTAGAATTAATATTGTGAAAGTGGCAATTCTACCAAAAGCAATATATAGATTCAATGCAATACCAATAAAAGTACCAGCATCGTTCTTCACTGAGACTGAGAAAATGATCTCAAAATTCATATGGAATGGCAGAAGGCCTTGGATATCCAAACATATCCTCAGCAAAAGAAACACCTCTGGTGGTATCGCCATACCTAATGTAAAGTTGTATTACAAGCCACAGTGACAAAAACAGCATGGTACTGGAATAAATACAGAAACATAGACCAATGGAAGAGAACTGAAGACCCAGACTTTAAGGCAAGCAATTACAGCTGCTTGATCTTTGACAAAGGTGCCAATAATGTAGATTGGAGAAAAGACAGCATCTTCAACAAATGGTGTTAGACAAATTGGATGACCACATGGAGAAAAATGAAATTAGATTGACTCATTTCACCATACACAAAAATAAAGTCCAAATGCATTTAAAGACCTCAGTATAAGACCTGAAACACTTCAAGTACTAGAAGAAAAAATAGGAAGCACGCTCCATGATATAGGACTGGGAAAAGACATCCTGAACAAAATGCATATAGCACTTAACCAATGGTATCCCATGGACCTAAAAAGCTTTTGCACAGATAAGCATACCATGAGCAGAGCAAATAGATTACCCACTAAATGGGAGAAAAATATTTGCCAGTTATAACACTGACAGAATCTTAATATCTAGAATCAACAAATAACTCAGAAAACTAAACAAGAAAAAAAAAATCAAACAACCCACTCCAAATGTGGGGCAGAGAAATAAATAGGGATTTCTCAGAGGAAGAATTACAAATGGCTAACACACACTTAAGAAAATGTTCAACATCCCTAACCACTAGGGAAATGCAAATTAAAACTATGAGATTTCACCTTATCCCAGTGAGGATAGCAAACATTAAAAAAATCAAATGAAAACAAATGTTAGTGAGGCTATGGAGAAATAGGAACATTCACTCATTGTTGGTAGGGATGTAAGCTGGTACAACCACTATGGAAATCAATTTGGAGAATCCAAAAAAGGATGAATATAGAGTTATGAGCAGACCCTATTATTCCCTTCCTGGGCATTTACTCTTAAAACTCCACATCTCAGTTCAGAAATATTTGCTCAACCATGTTTATAGCTGTTCAATTCATAATTGCTAAAAACTGGAATCAACCCAGGTACCCATCTTTGGCTCAGTGGATAACCAAGATGTGGTATATCTACATGATGGAATTCTACTCAGCAGTTAAGAAAAAAATGACACATTGAAATTTGTAGAAAAATGGTTGAGCTTGGAACAGATCATTTTAAGTGAACTCACACAATCACAGAAACACAATCGTTGCACAATCTCACTCATCTGCAGTTCCTAACCTGGATCAACCCAAGTTGCTGACATAACTGAATACCATCTTAAGGCTTGGAAAGGGAAAGGGTGGGGGAGGGACACAAAATTTGAACCCAAATTGAACTGGTACATAGAATCCTATATCCTGGAAATCATACTAAAAGGTGGAACCTTCAAGCAAACCTTAAAGGGAACACTTGAATCAAAGTGACCTGTAGAGAGTGAGGTGAAACCTAACCTCAAATTTCTCCTGTTTCTCTTTCTTCTCTGGCTTTTTCTTTTTTCTTTTTCCTTGGCACTGGTCTGTAATTCCCTGTACCAGGATGCGGTCTACATCCACAATGAGCTGTTGATCAGAGAGACCTACCAGATTTCCCAAAACAAACAAGACAGACTTCTGTCAGAGTACTTGATTACCTACCAGAGGTTAATGTTAAGACTCTACTGCTGAAGACACCAATCGCTGTTGGCACAAACCATGGAGAGACCTGATTGGAATCCAAAGGAGAGCCAGTCCTCAGATAATTAGCCCACCTAGTGCTGGAAGGTACTACACGAGCTACCAGGGGAATGTGGCCAACATCTGTCCAAGCAACTCAAAGTCTAAGCAACTCAGAAGCAAACAACACAATGTGGTGCTCGCACAAGTACAATAGCGGCACACAGCCATGGTGGGTAGCCAACTGCTCTTGGATTGGCTAACAGATCTGCTCAGTAGAATGGAAAGTATATCTGGAAATGGGAAACAAGTCAGAATCATATCCAGATAATGATTCTGCTTTCCATTGTCAAGCTCCCACTAACCTTACACTATAAAAGTGTCTAAACCCTTATAATTCTCTCTAAATTAATAATGGTTATCCCATTTAACAGGTGATAACTTCACTCTCTGTTGGAGAATCTGCTTCTCTTTTTCAGATGGGAACTGGACTTGAGGAAATAAATGACCCAGCACACTCCACCCTGACCCCAGCTAAAACCACAGAGGAATTGGGGAAATGAGCAAGAATGCTGCTCTCTTAGTTAAGCTGATATCAGCACAAGGGTGATGGAGAAAAATATTGACGACACTCAACACCTACTAAACCAGAGATCCAGATGCTCCTAAGGGCCCATCACTGAAGCAGACTTAAAATGTTCCCAGCATGGCTCAGGGAACTTTGTGGGAGAGGGGGCAGAAAGATTGTTAGAGCCACAAGTTGGGACATTTTGCACAGATACATTGCCTCTCCCCCATAATTGACTGCTACCCCTATAATGCATGACCCACAATCCTCATGGGGTTGACCTGCATCCCCAATGAGGAAGGGCTCCTCAGAAAAGGGGCAGGGAGGAGGGAAAGGATGGTACCAACATGTGATGTTTACATATAAAATATGTCCATATCTAATAATAAAAAATGAAAAAAAGAAATGCTAAAGAAAGATTATCTACCTTGCCTTGAATTAACCTCCATGAAGCTAATTAATTAATGATTTTAAAAAGTAAAGAAAATTTTTCTATTTTATTTAGTGCTTCAAGTAGTCATGTGAAATGTTTGCCAACTGACATGAACATTTCTGGAGAATATTTTGATGACAGAATTTATATTCTTTACATATTATCAGTATATGTTATTTTTTTTAAATTATGTGGTAAGAAAAATAGGTAGTCAAATCCATGTAATACTTATTCCAGAGTACCAATTAATCAAATTATGAAAAACTTAGTCAATTCAAATTTTATCCCAACAGGTTATAAAACAGACTCAAGTTTTTAAAAAGTGATTGCTTAAATCTTGATCAAAGTCCCAGAAAGTAGTTAGTTTCATTAGCTAAGAAATAAATACTCCCCAGACACTTTTTGGGAGGAAGATTTCTAGCTTGCTGATCCCAGCCCCCACTTGGGCTTTATGATTAGGCATCTTTTCCTAGATTATCCAGTCATTTGGGAAAAGCAATGAACATGAGTGATTGCTCAAATGTCATTTTGGAAAGTATTTTATTTTTATTTATGTACTTGGATAAGAGAGAAAGAGGCAGAGAGAGAAACATGGAATGGGTGTGCCAGGACCTCCAACAGCTGTAAACAAACAACAGATTCATACACCACCTTGTGCACCTGGCTTATGTGGATCCTGGGGAATTGAACCTTGAACCTTTGGCTTTTCAGGCAAGTGCCAATTCTTCAGCCCCTCAACTGTCATTTTGATAAAGCCTTTTATAAGAGAATCAAAGTATAAGTTTGAGGTAACTAAAGTGAATAGCTATTAGGAAAAATAATAGTATAAGGCTTTAATTATCACATCTGTGCTGGTTGAGTCTGAAAAATAATTTTATAACTAGTAATGTAATGCAAATATATCACTTTACTCAAGAATTCTAATACCTTGGTTATACATTTCATCCTCCTACATATATTATAGATTCTCATACCTGGCCACTGAAAGGAGTATGCAACAGTACTGAAAAGTAATACCAAAAAATCCAAGCTATCTTTTCTTTCTATAACAAAAGTTTCAAAACATAATATTTGAAATAAAAATCTATATTAAATATAATATTCAATATCTGATTTCCAGAGCCTTACTTTCCCACAACTCAAACCTAAAGAATTGTTAAATATTAAATAATAATTGTTATATAAAATTATAGAGAAAGAAATAGATAAGACACTTTGAACTCCAATTTCATTCACCTTCCTGGAAATAAAGAGAGTACCCACATGTTCCCTGGTTGGTACTGCTTTCCTCACTCAAGTGCTCAGGTCATTTTTTGGACAGTAAGTGAAAGGACACAGAAAAGTACATTAACTCTCTCTAGCCACTTGCAAACTGATGGTAAAGCACTACTGAAGGCACTAAATGTGTTCCCAAGCTCAGAACGTCCTATCTCAGAGTCACTCTAGCACTAGGGAGAAAACACCTCCACTGTTGTTTAACATCCCTGCTAGATGGCACTGCTTTTTAAACTGGAGCTACACAAAAAGTTTTTGCAAGGAGATGATACTTAGATTGAAATAAGCATCAAAGGAATTAAGCCTGAAAATAACAGCAATCAGAAGGATATGCATGAAGCTAAAAATTTTACTACCTTGATAATGTACAATCTCCTTAAATGTGAAATAAGACCATTTGTTTAAACCAAATGTGACACTGACTGTTTTAAAAACAGTATGTACATGAATGAGACTGTATATGAAGAAGAAACGAAACAAGTAAAAATTTCAGGAAATGAATGCATGCACCAGTGTGATTAGAAGACATAGCCAGTGAAATAAATATCTGTCTTAAAATTTCAGTGCTTTGGTGGTTAAAGCAGTAGGAGAAAAAAAACAACAGTGTTTTGCACTTAGAAACCTGTTTCTAATCAACTGAGCTACTCCTGTGGGGTCAAATAAAAATGATTAGCTTATTAAAAGCATAGCTTTGCTATTTAATAAGCAAAAATGATTGAAAATTCTGCTCCAGATCCTGATAATTTTAGTGTTTCTAGTTAAGCCTGCAAAATTGCATTCATTATTAGTGTCTAGATTCATTAACAATTCAATTTATAGATATTAATGCTTATAATGCATGCTTCGCTTGCCAAAACTTGAAGAGAAATTGTTTCAATTAGCTTTCATGGATCATGAATCCTACCGGCTGGGTATTTTTAGACAAAAGATACAAACACATCCCCAAGCAATGCTAATGCACAGCTGGGACTTGTGTGTAAGGTCACTTGAGCTAACAGTTTAAAAGAAAAACAGTAAATGAGTTTTACCCAGATGAGCAAGGCAGGAATAGTTTCTGCTTCCAACCAAATATCTGAAAGACATATACACACTTAAGAAAAATGGCAATGGAATTGTTTGTTTTTGAGATTTCTAGAAGCCAAAAACCATTAAACAGAAATTGGCAAGCTAAACTTAAGGCAAAATGTTCAGCATACAAGATAATGTGGGAAATCTCAGTGAGAGACTTTAAATTGCCCCTCTGTAGAAAAGAAAGGATATTACTTGCAAGTCAAGCTTTACAGATATGTAAACTCTGTCACTTGCATAAAGGCCATGCCCCACTAGTAGGATATAAAGAATAGATCGATGTCCCAAATGACCCAGATGGTAATCCAGATTTACAGATAATTGTTAATTCTCCATTTCATTTGGGGCTGCACAAAGCCACTTCAAAGTTGCTAGCTTTCATCAGTGACAAAGGTTACTCATAGGTAGAAGAGACACCCTCTGAATGAAGTGACTTATATAATTATAATACATCTCATTTGTCTTCACTGAAATGCTGACCCATTTCACATACTGAAGAACAAATCTCTTTTGCTAATATTAATTATCTATATTTTTTGATTTTGTAAGTTTCGGTGTGTCTTTTTGTGTGTAAGTGTTAAGTGTTCCCATCCCATATGGTGGTCAGAGGACAACCTGTGGGTGTCAGTGCTCTCCTTCCACCTCATTTGAAGCAGTGCCTTTTCTTTCTCGTTGCTGCTCATTGCTATGTTGGTCTGCAAGCCCTGGGAAATTCTCCTATCTTGATGTCAGCACGCTAGGATTACAGAAGCCCACCACCGATTCTAGCTGTTATGTGGGGCACAGGGATCCAAACTCAAGTACTCAGGCTTGAGCAGTAAGAACTATGTTCACTGAGCCATTTCCCCAGTCCTATTTGTTTATTGGGAAAAGGTCTTACTACAGAGACCAAATTGGTCTAGCACTCATAACTCTACTGCCTTCACTTTAGGCTCTACATTTTGTTATCACAGGCATGTGCCACTACACCCAAGTGAAGAATGTTTCCTGACTCTCGGGAGAACTACAATTGTAACTCCTTTGAGTATCCCATGAAAGAATCTTGGAAAACTCTGAAACTGTTAGTATGAAACCAATACAATGTTTGAAAAAAAACACAATCTTATGGAAAACAACTGAAATATTACCACAACACTGTGATGGCTTTTATTGTCAATTTGAAAGGACCTAGAATCACCTGTGAGGGATGAGTTAGATTAGGTTAGCCTCTGGGTATGCCTGTGAGGGATTATATTGATTAGGTTAATTAAGATGTATGAAGAGACACCTAGACTGTGGACAGCACCATTCCATGTGCTTGGGTCCTAGACTACATAAAAAGGAGAGAGCCGATTGGGCACCAGTGTTCATTGCTTTCTGCTTCCTCACTATGGACTGAAGACAATCAGATGCCTCAAGTTCCTGCCACCATGCCTTCTCTGCCATAATGAACTGTAACCTACAACTGTAGGCTGAAATAAAACCTTCCTCACTTAAACTGATTTTTGACACACATTTTTTCCCAGCCATGAGAAGGTAACTAAGCAAACTCTAAGGATATAAATGCCATAAATACCATAGGAAGATTGAGAACATGAAAAGAGTATAAACACTTTAGGAACATTTTGGATGAAGAAGTATGAGAATATGTAAAATATCTTTCTGAAACTAGACTGAGCTTCATACTGAAGCTTATATACTGGTCTAGAACAAAAAATAAATAGATGCCTATAATATATTCATTATTATGTTCTTTAGCATTAATAGTGTATAACATATTCAAACAATAACTGGTATATATACAAACCATAACTGCTGCAAAAGGCATTAACACAATTAAAACATATCAGAACTAAAATCTAGGTGTTGGGGCTAGAGTCATGGCTCAGAGAAAGAACACTTGGAATGGAATCTATTTCTACAAGGTAATAAAAACTAATGCATAGAAAATGAACAGGCTAGAAGAAAAATGGAAAAACAAGTTTAGGAAGAAAAGTTTAAAATTCTGCTTTTGATATTTTAATTTGAAGATAATTATAAAAGATTGACAAAAAAGAACAGGATCAAAGTAGTAAGGAAATGGACTAACTGAAAAATTAATGATATAACTTACTTGTTTTTTCAGCCAGTATGCTTGCATATGTACGTATAAGGGTATATATTTCTTATACTGTCAAACTCATGATGAATAAATTATTCTTAAAACTTACAATTTACTTTTAAACCAAATAGTTATTTGATAAATTGGTATGCTCTCCCTTGCCCCCCCACACACACTAAAAAGAGCCCCAATCACTGATGAAATCATTAGCAGTGCCACATTACTATTCAAGACCATAATTCATTCTTTAGTATTAGAGTCCATAGGGGCCTAGTTTGCTTTACCAAAGAAAATAGGCAACAGCAGGGATCCCTGTTACATGAACCTCACTTCCCCATTCTTTTCTAAGCTTCCCCAAGCTTCTGAGTACTCTGATTATTCTTTTGTTTCTCTGTGGCTAATCTATTAAGATACTTTGCCCCTCTATTCATCCCATAGCTCTATAATGGATGTGAAACACACTGACTAACTCAGAAAAAAGCAGCATTTTCAGTGAGGGTGTTAGGGTGAGACCAGAACTCCTGATTGTTATTTAACAGGGGTTACAAGCTATATTCCCATATTGAAAATAAAACACAAAGAGTTTTCAATAACTCATACTACTTACAAAGCCTATAGAGTTTAAGATATATAACAAAAGATTTTTGGATGATGATAATGAGTAGCAAAATACATATCAGGGCTTACACGTTTGGGAATGAGAACTGCCATATATTAACATGATGGAGCCACTTCACTGGGTGGCCATATATAGCAATCTGGAGCTAACTAAATCTCTTAAGTTTTAAGAAGCATATCTAGGATAAGGGCAGGGGATGTCACTATCTTATACAAAAGAGAAAGCTTTTTGGTGCTTTCTTTATAATTAGTTCCTAGAATAACATAAAATTAATTTGATGCAGCATTACATAAGACAAATCATATATTACAACTCTATGAAGGCAAGGATATCATCTTATCAGTGCATCCCTGTGACCCCCTTAAAATAATGTCTGCTTCAAGGTATACTTTCAGATACTGGTTGAATATGTTTTTCCTCACTATGTGACCCAAAGTAACAGTAGTTTCTTTAAAGGGTTATCGTGATTAAAAGAACAAGCAGTAAAATCATGGTGGTAAAAGAAGAAACTGAAACAGTTAGGCAGTTAGTCAGATATTTTACAAGTTATTGAGGATGGACTCCTCCCTCATAGTCAACTTCATCTCCTTTGTCACTGTTAGCACACTGCATTTACAAATGAAAACAGTAATAGGTAAAGGAAAGAGGGAAGTACCATAATTGCTCCTCCTCAGAATGTGATATGCAAATATAACAGTACAGCTGACAAATAGGAGGAAAGTGAAAATAGTAGGACTTTATTTCTTCTTGGTAAAACATGGCTTAACTATTTTTAACCTGATGTTACATGATTTTTGACCAAAAGAATAGGATCTGAGTCTGTCTCTTGCTCTAGATGAAGACATGATATTCTAAAGTTCCTAAAAGATCATAAGATTACAACCTAGAAGGGTTCTTTCAGGAAAGAACGAAGAGAGAAGAATGACCCCCAACCAAGAGTTAATCCAGATGGGCCTGTCAGTCACCTGAATAGGAAAACAACCCTCAGGAAAGCTATTTGTTCTAGAACAGTGAGAAACAATAAAAAGCCTACCTAAAACTGCCCCCTACAGCCCCCTTGAAAGTGTTTTCCTCCACAATAATTTCTCTGCCCACTGTTCACTCAACCTGTGAGCTCCTCCTCAACAGTTTTTGGCCATTGTCCACTGTCATCCCTGGATGGAGCCCTGCTTCACTCTACCATGTGTTCTGTCTTCTAAGCTATATTTTATCTGCATTGTGTGAATTCTTTCCATGGAGACCACAAGTACTGGAGAGCTGAGTACAGGCCAGAGGAAGATCACAGTAACAAAACCAGGTAAGGGGGGACTCTGTAAACTATCTTTGCAACTTTCCTGTCAATCTAAACAATTTCAAAATAAAAAGTTAATGAAACATTTGAATTGGCATTAGACATATGATCAACTAATATTTTCTGACTCAGAATTACCCAGTCCCTTAGCAGAATTATTAGTATATTAGTGAGGATACAGTCATACAGCAAAACAACCCATAACAGATTTGCTGGTTTTATCTGTTTGTTGGTGCTAGAGATGGCGATCAAGGGGCTGGAGATATGGCTTAGTGGTTAAGGCATATGCCTGCAAAGACAAAGGATCCTGGTTCAACTCTCCAGGACCCACGTAAGCCAGATGCACAAGGGGGCACATGCATCTGGAGTTCGTTTGCAGTGGCTGGAGGCCCTGCCATGCCCATTCATTCTCTCTCTCTCTCTCTCTCTCTCTTCTGCCTCTTTTTCTCAAGCAAAGAAATAAAAAAGACTTTCAGTTAAGATGGTGGTATACAAACCATGCCAAAACAGCCTAGGGGAGAAAAAGCCAAAAAAAAAAAAAAAAAACCAACAAAATACACTCCTCTACTAAAAAGTGAAATGTATAAGAAATTACCAACTGTAGCAGAGAAGTAGGAGATCTGGAGCATCTGGAACCCACATAGGCAGGCAGAAGTGGCACCAAGTCTGCAGGGTCACAGCTATAAGGCTCAGCTTGAGCCCCAAGAAAAGCCAGGTAAAGGAATCTTCCACTCACACTGGAGTTCCTTACAAACTCAAGAATCCTGAATGGAAAAACACAGTGACCAATGAGGGGGAAATCATGAAGTAGAGGATCACGTGGACCAGTGGGAGAACTAGAGCCACCATCCACAGCCTCCCCTCCCCCACCACCAGTGCAAGCACAAGCACCAGAGACCTGGGGAAGAGAGAGAACAGCACCCAGCCCCAGCGATCAGAGAAATGATCCAGTGACCCAGCCAGCCTACCTGAACCCACACTGCACGAAAGAGGGACCCAAGCAGAAGTGCAGCATAACTGAGACCAAAATCATCCCAAAAGGTAACTGGGATTACACCAGGTCAGTACCCACCAAATAAGCCTGGTATATAGGCTTGAATCAGTAGTGCTGATTGTACCTTCCATATCAGGATAAATTATATGTTACACTTGATAGGTGGTCAGATTTGCCATTCTTAAATAAGCTATATTTTGGGCTTGTTATTTGTTGCTTCTTGATTTATAGTGGTTTTTCTTTTGTTGTTTGTTAGGGAAGGGTCTCACTTGGTCACAAACTGACTTGGAACCCTCAACACACCAGAAATCTTAATCTCTTAGATGACAGGATTAAGGGTGTGGGGAACCACACACCCTAAGGGACAGTGACTTTGTCAGAGGACCTAGTTGTCATAATACCTACTCTTGCATAAATACTCTGGTGTTTTTCATTGAATGTGTATATTGTTTAGTTAAATTTCAGAATCTGCCTGTATTTTGTTCCACTCAGCCTACTTGAATACTCTCAGCAGGCAAACCCAAAATCAAGGGTTACTTTTGTAGATATCTGAAGAATCTTAAGAGCCACACCTAGCATCTTAAGCTCCTACCCAGAAGATATATAACATCAGACTGATTGATACATCTAATAATACTGCAGCTAACTAGAAAATGAATGCATTAAATTAATCCAAGATGCAAAAATATGTACATTATAACATAAGAAACATCAAAAATCAAGACAATATAGATGCACCAAAAAGTATTAATGCATCAGAAATGACCTCCATTGAGAATGAGTTACAGGAAATGCCTAAGATTTCAAAAGAATGATTATAAATATGCTCAAGGAAGTCAACGAGGGAATTAAAGAGGAAATCAAAGGAATCAAAGAAGACACAGGAAACCAATTTAATGAAATAAAGAGGTCAACATAAGACATAAATAAGGAAATAGAAATAATAAATAAAAACCAGTCAGAATTACTAGCAATGAAGACCACAGTTAATGAAATTAAAAAAAAAAAAAAAACTGTAGAAAATGTCACCAGTAGAATGGATGAAGGAGAGGACAGAATTCTAAACTACAAGACCAGGTGGCAGACCTAATATAGTTCAACGAAAAGAAAAACAAACTGGGGAGGCTGGAGAGATGGTTTAATAGTTAAGGCATTTGCCTATGAAGCCAAAGGACCTAGGTTCAATTCCCCAGGATCCACTGAGCCAGACACACAAGGGGTACACGCATCTGGAGGTCCTTTGCAGTGGCTAGAGGCCCTGGCGCACCCACTCTCTCTCTGTCTGTCTCTTTTCTCTCTCTCTGCTTGCAAATAACTAAATAATTTCCTTAATGAAAAAGAAAGACAAACTAATAGGAAAGTATGAATGGGAATTTCAAGATATTCGGGACACTATGAAAAGATCAAACGTAAGAATTTAGGGTATAGTAGAAGGAGAAGAATTTTACTCCAAAGGATTGTAGGTGTTTTCAACAAAATCACAGAAGAAAACTTCCCCCAAATTGGGAAATACATGCCAATGCAGATACTGGAATCCTTTAGAACACCAAGCAGACAAAATCTGGAAAGAACTTCTCCTTGCCATATTATAATTAAACTACCAAGCATGCAAACCAAAGAAAAAATAATGAAAGCAGTTAGAGAGAAAAAATCAAATTACATACAAAGATAAACCCATCAGGATTACAGCAGATTACTCATCACAAATTTTAAAAACCAGAAGGGCTTGGAGTGATGTATTGCAAGTTCTGAAAGATAACAACTGTCAACCAAGGTTACTTTATCCTGCAAAGCTGTCCATTCAAATAGATGGAGAAATAAGGTCTTTCCACAACAACAACAGGCTAAAGTAATATTTGAAGACAAAACCAGCTCTACAGAAAATACTTGAAAGAATACTCCATGCTGAAGAGAAAGAAAAGCACACATATAAGGAACCTAGCAAAAACAAACCATGCTCAAATACTAGTTAATACAAGAGAAGAAAGGTAAAACTGGAAGAACAACAACAAAAAAAAAAATGGCAAAAATAAATACACATCTTTCAATAATATCTCTTAATATCAACGGCCTCATGCCCCAACCAAAAGACATAGGTTTGCAGACTGGATTAATCAGCAGGATCCTTCAATTTGCTGCCTCCAAGAAACTCATTTTTCTATAAAGGATAGACACTATTTTAGGGTGAAAGAATGGAAAACATTCAAGCAAATGGGCCTAGAAAACAAGCAGGGGCTGCTATCCTAATATCTGACAACATTAGTTAGGAAAAATAAGCAAAGTCACTTTATATTGATTAAAGACTTACTCCAACACCAGGACATTACAATCCTAAACATATATACACCTAACATGGGGGCTCACAACTTCATCTAACAAACACTATTAGAACTAAGGTTACAGGTAACACCAAACACAGTTTTAGTGGGTAAGTTCAACATGCCATTATGATCAACTGACAGGTCATCCGGCAAAAAAATAAACAGAGGGGTATCAGGCTCAAATGAGGTCACAGAAGAACTGGACCTAGCAGATATATACAGGAAATTTCATCCAAATGCTGCAGAATACACATTCTTTTCAGCAGCACATGGAACATTCTCTAAAATAGACCACGTATTAGGACACAAAGCAAATCTTAACAAATACAGAAAAACTGAAATAATTCTTTATTTGCATTCTACCTGGACACAATAGAATCAAACTACAAATCAATAGCAAGAAAAGCTACAGAGCAAACACAAAATCATGGAAACTAAACAATACACTATTAAATGATAAATGGGTCAATGAAGAAATCAAGAAGGAAATCAAAAACTTCAGAGAGTCAAATAATAATGAGAACATAACATACCAAAACCTTTGGGACACAATGAAGACACAAAGGATTCCTACCAATTCTCAACAGAATATTGGCAAAAAGAATACAAGAATATAGTAGAAAGATCATTCACCCCAACCAAGTTGGCTTTATCCCCAAGATGCAGGGATGGTTCAACTTATGCAAATCGATTAATGTAAAACATTATATAAATAGACTGAAAGACAAAAATCATAAGATCATCATTAGTGCAGAGAAAGCATTTGACAGAATCCAACATGATAAAACTCCTACAGAGACTGGGAATAGAAGGAACATATCTCAACATAATAAAGGCTATTTATGACAAGCCTACTGCCAATATATTACCAAATGGGGAAAAAACTGGAAGCTTTTCCACTAAAACCAGGAACAAGACAAGTATGTCCAGTGTCCCCACTTTTATTTAATATAGTACTGGAATCTTAGCCATAGCAATAAGGCAAGAGACACTCATAAAAGGGATACAAATTGGAAAGGAAGAAATCAAGTTATCATTATTTGTAGAGGACATGATTCTATACATGAAGGGCCCTAAAGACTCTACCAGCAAACTGTTAAAGCTGATAAACACCTACAGCCATGTATGAGGACACAAAACAAACACACAGAAATCAGTAGCCTTCCTATATGCTAACAATACACAGAAGATAAAATCTGAGAATCACTCCCATTCACAATTGCAACAAAAATAATAATAATAATAATAATAATAAAGTACTTTGGAATAAACCTAACTAAGGAAGTGAAGGCTCTCTACAATGAAAACTTTAAAACACTCAAGCAAGAAATTGTACATCTAAACCATGGAGTTCTATCCAGTGATAAAGAAAAATGAAATGGGGCTGGAGAGATGACTTAGCGGTTAAGCGCTTGCCTGTGAAGCCTAAGGACCCCGGTTCGAGGCTCGGTTCCCCAGGACCCATGTTAGCCAGATGCACAAGGGGTCGCACGCGTCTGGAGTTCGTTTGCAGAGGCTGGAAGCCCTGGCGCGCCCATTCTCTCTCTCTCCCTCTATCTGTCTTTCTCTCTGTGTCTGTCACTCTCAAATAAATAAATAAAAAATTAAAAAAAAAAAAGAAAAGAAAAATGAAATGATGAAAATTGCAGGGAAATGGATAGATCTGGAAAGGATTACACTAAGTGATGTCTATTGCAGAAGAGGTGGTGCAAAGAATGTAAAGAGCCAAAAGAAGGGTAGGACTCCTTACAAAGTGCTCTTCCAGACACAAAATGGATTGGATATCCATAATCTCACAGTGTCTGATACTATCTACACAAGACCATCATAATAGGAGGAAAAGATCATGACATCAAAATAAAAGAGACTGATTGAGAGGGGGAGGGGATATGATCGAGAATGGAGTTTCAAAGTGGAAAGTGGGATGAGAGAGGGCATTACCACGGGATATTGTTTATAATCATGGAAGTTGTTAATAAAAAAAAATAAATTTAAAAATAGACATAAAAAATGTATTTTAAAAAAGATGGTGATCAAATCTGAAGCAGTCTCACAGACATTTTCAGGTTCTTATGTCTCAGAATAACTAATTGGATCAGGGACATATAGTAAGAGAAATAGAGACAGTTTATTTAGAAAAAGAAAGACACTCCCAAGAATGGAAGTATACTAGCAAGCTGGGACAGGAAGAAAATTCAAAAATTTGCTGCCAAGAGAGTAATGACACTGGTCATTCATGTAGCACCTGACTTCCCCTTTATTTTTATATTGTGGGGTATTTTGTGATCATGTTCTATTATTACATGTAACCCATATTTGGAGGGATTCCAAGTTTTTATGCCAGCTGGCTTCATCCATATGTTAAATTTGATGCTTTAGTCCCCATGTCCTAATTTTCCTACCATATTGGTTAGCACTTAAAACCTAAAATAGTCCTAAATTTATCTTTTTTTCTTCTTTTTGAGGCAAGCCCAACAGACTGGCCTTTCTTTATTTTATGCAAAAGAATGAAAGAAAGGGGGGGAGGGAGAGAATGAGAATCGGCACACCAGGGTCTCCAGCCACTGCTCCAGATGCGTATGCCACCTTGTGTACATATGCAACCTTGCATGCTTGCTTCACCTTGCGCATTTGGCTTAAGTGGGACCTGGACAGTTGAACATGAGTTCTTAGGTTTCACAGGCAAGCACCTACTAACCCATCTCTCCAGGCGCCCCCCCCCCAAATTATTCTTAACATTCTGTTGTGAATGTCTATGTCAGAAACATAGTTGAACACATTTGTGCCTTTCCATATTTCAGAATTTATTGAACAGCAAATTCACAAGGTTAGAGGTTTTGTTGGCAGCAGTTTGCCAAGCAGTCATGATTATCTGATAGCTGGCTCTGGTAAACACAGGTTGTTTTCTTCCAACCTTAATTACTAATATTAACTTTCATCTCATACATTGTAATATCATATTATGGAATAAATATATCTACATATGCATTGGTAGCTAAAGAGGCTGCAACAGAGTATAACACATTTCAAAGAGACCTGAGAGGCAGATGCTGAGAAGCTGATAGGGTTGCACAAAGAATCTCTGTATATCAAATAGGTCACCTTGTTGAGGGTCTGCTGGAGATGTTTCTACAAAGTCCTGTGAACTTAACTGCTGAGCCATCTCTCTAGCCCTGAATCACAGGTGTGAATCAAGTGTCAGAGCTGAGTTGAGCTTCAGAAGTGGGATGTGGGACTATGGAGTCTGTAAGGGTAGGACCAAGACCAAACAGTAAGACAATTGGATGGAAGGTCCACATGGAAGAACAAGATCAACAGATCAACAGTGGGGACTGAGCTAAGCCAAAGTCCTTAGGACATTCAGGAGCCCTCTGAACTGTCAGCCCATTAATGCATATTCCAGGTGGTTAAACAACAGGTCAGTGGGGCTGTTTACATTGCAATAATGTGTCCTCATGTTTGTGGGGTCCAGGTGATGGTATTGCACCTTTACCTCAGTCCGGTGTGTTTAATAATTACTTGGGCTTGGTTTCTCTGATATAATTTCAACATACCTATGGGTTCATTTGATCCAATTTACTGTGATAAATTTAGAAGGTGGCATTCTGTGTTGGTTACTCGATAGTCAACCTGATAGGAGTGAAAATCACCATGGAGTCAAATCTCTGGGCATGTCCATGAGGGAGTTTCCAGATTAGGTTAACTGAGCAGCACCAACCAATAGGCTGGGATCCCAGAATGAATGAAAAGGAGAAAGCAAGCTGAGCACTAGTAGTCATCGATCTCTGCTACCTGATGCAGACGGAATGTGACCAGCTACCTCAGGCTTCTGCTGGCTGTAATGGTGTATGCCTATAGGCAAGTGCTGAACAGAATAAAGCAGAGGATCATGAGTTCAGACAAAGGAAAGTGCTGACAGAAAATCAGACAGTAGAGGTCCGGCTCAGAACTTCATTAGAAACTGAATTGAAGACAGTTTGCTCTGGCCTGAGAGCCTGAATGAGGCTGAATTCAAAAGTAATAAAATCTCAAGACAGAATATATACCAGACAGGGTAAGTTTTAAATAATTATACATAATTATAATTGTTCTAGTACTTAAATGCTATCAATTAATATTCATTCTAATTCTGATTTCCTTCTTTCTAGACTTGAATAAAAAAAAATTGCTTCCAAGCAGTTTGAATGTCTCTAACCATGATGTGGGAGGCAGTGTGAGGACCTGCCCAGATTCCCCAAAGACTTGTTGCTCAGATACTGGGAGAGTGTAGAGAATATACCTATCACCTGACAACCTTTCCGTTGTGGCCTCAGCATCCTTCCCTGGACAAGGACTGTCCAATGACTGAGCAACATGGGAATGTAAAAGACTTGACTCCCAAAGTTCTCCAGAGGGTGGTCCAGGCTGCCATTTGGCCTTCTCTGAGTTTCATTTCTCCCTATGCCCCACCCTTGCACATTTCCACTGCCTGCCAAGGTACTGACACCTAGAATACTCTGTAATCAATAATGCAAGGTAAACTCTCCCACATCTGCATCCTAGAAGACCCAGCTTGGGACAGTCTACACCAGCAGTGATCCAAGAAAGCAGGTATTCAGGTGGATTTGGAACAATGGAATGTCAGTGGTTTGGAATGAAAATCTTTTATAAGGCATTCACATTTTGTATATGTAGTTGACATAAAACCATAAAAGGCAAAGATAATCAGGTTCAACCAACACATTGTTAAAACGAGATCATATAGATAGAAACTGCTGTGTCCTACCTGAATAAGATAAACTATAATGAACACAAGACAGAACAAAGTGATTATCAGAAAATTCTATTTTTCCCACAAGATAAATAGTTTTCCAACTTAAATAAAAATGGCAGGTACTGCTTGTGAAGCTACTCAATGTTCAGTGTTTTTTACATTTGTTTTGTAATACCAGTAAGCATAAATCAAACAATTCAATTTCAGAGTAATACATAACGAACTCAAAAACACTTCTAAAAGTAATGATTTGAATTTTATTTCATTTATTTAAGAAAATGATAATAAATATATCCAACCAAAAATAAATAAATAAAAGTAAACCACATAAAACCCCTTCTCGAGTTTTTTTTTTTTTTAAATCAAATGTCAGTATACAGACGAGGGATATGAAATTCTTTTAATTACATTCTACTCTTCTTTTTTAGAACCTTTTCTCTGTCAAAATCTAATTTTAAATAAGTAGGATGTCAAATTAAATTAAAAAAAATAAAAAAAAAAGTAGGATGCACAATTCAGGTTACCTCATGCTTATCATATCACTACTACTAGAAGGAAAACGGAATTAAGACATAGCATACCTGGGCTGGAGAGATGGCTTAGTAGTTAAGGCATTTACCTGCAAAGCCAAAGGACCCAGGTTCAATTCCTCAGGATTCACATAAGCCAGGTGGTGCATTCATCTGGAGCAACTGGCGCACCCATTTTTTCTGTCTGCCTCTTTCTCTCTCTCTTAAATAAATAAAAATATTAAGAAAAAGAGATAGCATACCTCCAAGGAAGAATCTACATTGAAAAGCAATGAATCAACAAAACCAGGATTTTGCACTCAACCTTCCTCTTCAGAGATTCTAAATTGCAGCCTGAAGGAAAACAAGTACCTAAGCATCCTGTACCAGAAAAGTATTGAGTTTAGAAAATAAGTTAAGACTCCTTCATGCAGAAGTATCATTATGGGGCTTGAAGTTAGGGAGAGGAAGCTACTGTGTTATTAAGAAAAATCCAACTATGGAGATAATCTAAAAATATTAACTGTTCTATTATTATCAGAATGTACAAATAAATCATTCTGCTCTGTAACTCAATCTGCTTAATTGTCCATGCAAAGCAAAGTTATTCCTGTAACTCTAGAGCCAAAGCTATAACTTCAACATTGTTGTTTTTAAAAAAGAGATTTCTACTATAGAGAAATGTCCTGCTTATTTCCAACTCATATGCTACATTTTACTGACTCCAGGGAATGTGATGCAACAACAACTGACACCTAATTCTTTAGTTTAAAATCTAATTAAATAACTTCTAAAAATAACCAACCCTCCTAATATGAGGCATACTGCCATTCGTCTATGACAATGGCAGCATTCAAAATATTAAAATAAGAATAAAATAAAAACAGTAATTTTAAAAAAATTAGAAAGGAGCCATATGAAGTTTCAATAAACACCACTGTACTGGTGTTTTACTTAGGCATTGAAGCACAACCAATGATTTATAGCACAGTGGACTGTCATGAATCATGACAGCACAGAGATCTGATAATCTCTGATTGAAAAGACTCAGGGCTGGAGATATAGCTGGCTCAGTGGTAGAGTGCTTGCCTAGCATGAACTTGGCCCTGGGTTCAAATCTCAGAAGTGGCAAAAAAATCATGAAATTATGTGCTTTCTACATAAAGCATACTTTTAATAGGTTGCAAACAAACAGTTGATAAAAATGCATCAACCACAAGAAAGCTGGAATGGTAGATTAATACCAAACAAAATATAATTTAAGATAAAAAGAAATTCAGGGATAAAAAGGAACATTTAGCATTTACTATTAAGGAACATTATTAGGATAATTAAACAATAAAGATATACACTCCTAACAAAAGGGCCACAAAATACATAAAGAAAAAACTGACAAAATGGAAGGGAAAAACAGATGATCTAAAAAGAGGCTTCAATATTCCACTTTCAGAAATCATAGGACAACTCTGATGAATACAGAAGAAACAGAAGACTTGAGCAATATCATCACATAACAGAACCTAACAGACACCTATATGTAAGTCCTTCTGCCAAAAACAACATCTAGACTCTTCTCCAGAGAGCATCAAATACTCTCATAAACAGGACCTATACTAGGCCATAAGTCTCAGTAAATTTAAAATGACTGAATTCCTACAAAGTATGTTGCAATTCAAAACCAGGGAAAGAAGGAAGTTTACAAAGTCTACAACTATTTGAAAAAAAAACATGCTCTTAAAATGCCAATTAAGCAAAGATGAAACAACAAAGAAAGCTAGGAAACTCTCTTAAGTGATTTAAAATGAAAACAAAGCATCAAAACTTATGGGATACAGCTAAAGCAGGACTTGGATAGACATTTGTAACTATGCTATCTATATTAAAATTACTATATAATATCTATATTAAAAAAAGAAATTTCCAATCAATAAAGCAAACTTCCATATTGACTCACTAAAAAAGAAACTAAATTTAAAGCAAGCAAATAAAGATTAGAAATGAAATTAACAGAAAAAAGAAGAGTCAAACAAAATTAACTCTTTTCCCTTGGCCAATAAAGACTATTGAATCGTGCATTTTAAATAGGTCAATTATATGGCATATGAACTATACCTCAATAAAGCCATTTTTTTTAAAGAATGGGTAAAGTACATTATATACTTGTATGAAAATGTTCTTATGGAACCTAGTACTATGCATAATGAATGTATGCCAATAAAAACTGATAGTGATAAACAAACAAACAAGGAGTAAGTCAAAAGCAGGGCCAGTAGTACATCGGTAATAATTCTAACTAAGCCACTGGAAGATTTAAACCTGTGAAGGATATGATCATATTGTGAGTAAAAGATCACTATGGTATTACTGTGGATGATAGGTCAGGAGGAAACCTTACAAATGGAGAAATGTGTTAATCCAGTGATTAACACAAGACAGGGGAAAGGCAAGGAAAAAGAAATATAGGTACTTCCTAAATGTTGACATGTTAGGGAGTGAATGATAAGAGAATACAGGAAGGAGTGAAACTGCATTTTCCTGACAAAGTAAGAGATCTAGCAAGGGCTGATATGGAAATAGTAAGGAAGAAGCCCAGAAAATGGTAACAAAGACTAAGCTATGAGAGGAGGAAGCTGATCTGGGAATGCAAAGTAAACACTGCCATACAACTCTGGGGTGGAGCTGAGGTTAAAGACCCAAACACCCAAACTAAGTAGCAGGCTTTAGAATAACTTGATATTTCTCTAGTCACATAGGTTAAGAGTAGAAGGTAAATGGAAGTAGAAAGAAAGAACAGAGTTACATATATATAACAACACATTAAGCTTTATAATGTAAAAGGCACTGGGTCTACTGTACCACAAAAATAAAAATCATTAAGCTATATACACTTCACATTAGTTTACTCAACTATGCATCATACCTTCATATAAAAGCTAACTATAAAAAATTTCTACTCATTTCAAGTACTCAGTCTTCTATCCTAAAAACAAAACAAAACAAAGCAAACAAAAAAAAAACAAAACACCTTTTCAATGGCTTCTGCATAAAAAACAACAGGTCAACAGGTAAGAAAGTCATACACACAAACCTGAAAAGGAAAGCAAATCAACAGAACATGGAAAGAACCTCTGTCCCCTCAAATGCATATTTCTAATCTATACTAAATTATAGACCACCAATTAAGGTCTGATTTGGATATCAAGCACCAGTTCCCACATGAAAATTATTATTGTTGGCTTTAGCACTTTAATCTAAAGAGTGCTTGAGGGCTGGAGGGATGGTTTAGAGGTTAAGGCGCTTGCCTGCAAAGCCAAAGGACCCAGGTTTAATTTCCCAGGACCCATGTTAACCAGATAAACAATCAGGTGCAAGTGTCTGGAGTCCATTTGCAGTGGTTGGAAGCCCTGGTGCACCCATTCTCTCTCTTTATTTAATAAAATAAAATACATTATTATTTAATAGAGTGTTTGAATAATCCTTGCCAAAAAAATTGATCTCACAGCAGCAAGGCTGTGGGGAGTGGTCTTCAAAACTGAAGGAAAGCAAAGATAAACTGTAAATATATTTCCTCCTACATAGGAAATAGGATAGATCCCTTTAAGAGAAACGAAGAATTTGAAGGGAAAAAAAAAAAAAAAAAGCTTTTTTTTTTTTTCAAAAGGGCATTAGGGAACATCTATAATTTACATAGAAGGCCATTCAAAGAAATGCAGATTCCACAGCTGTTAAGCCAAGGGACAACTCAACCAGACAAATCACTAAATAAGGTCTGAATGCCAGAGGGCAGCTAACTCCTCAAACTAAAAGTAGGAGTGGGCACTTTGAATATGAATATCCACCTTTCTGGAAAGTTCTTTTACTTTACAAATAGGCAACCTAGAATATTTAATAATTCTTTTGCCAATTAAGATATAACCAGAGAAGACTACAGATTTTGCCTGGCCATCATCTATCATACAAACATTAAAGAAGAGCTTTCCTTGCCATTTTAATATTTATCTCCTTCATCTACACAATATTAAATATTGGTTAACAATGTTCAGTGAGAAAAGACTCCCAACAATACAATACCAAAGTGAATAAACTTACATGGTGTGGTTGCACACATCTGTAACCACAACACGTGGGAAGATGAAGTAGGAGGATCATGAGTTTGAAGCCATCTGAACTACATAGGGAGACCCTGTCTCAAAAAGCAGAACAAAATACAAGTTTTAACCTTCGAAATCTCTAAGAAAATAAGCTGCAAAACCAGATCCCTTGGATTTAAATCTTGCTTCTTTACTTTCCCTGTTTCCTTAGGTAAGTTATTTTATGTCTAGGCCTCAGCTCCTGCATCTGTAAAATGGAGATATCATTTACTCAAGAGTTGTGATGATCAGATAACCAACATACCAAGACATTTTTAAAATAGCCAGGAAGCACCATAAATATTAGTTCCTATTAAGTCTCACTTTATCAACATTCAGGAGGCCCATCTCTTTGCTATGACATATAAAATTTGTGATGGCACCTGGTCACCTGATAAATGACAAAGGGTTTCAGAATAGCATGTTGAATTTGTGGGTCTACCATCCAATAAATAGCTAATATATATTAATGACTACATTGTAAAACAGAGAGAGAGAGAGAGATTCAGGCATAATTTGAAGGCTCAATACGATGTCCTCATTAACCTCGTTTAGTAGTCCTGTTCACCTAGTATGTGTGTCAACCATAATGATCTGGCTTTTGTGGAAGCTCAAGATTCTGCATTTTTATTTATTTATTTGAGGGGGCAGAGAGAATGGATGTGCCAGGGCCTTTAGCCGCTGAAAGCAAACTCCAGACGCATACACCACCTTATGTACCTGGTTTACATGGTTCCTGGGGAATCAAACCTGGGTCCTTTGGCTTTGCAGGCAAATGCCTGACCTACTAAGCCATCTGTCTCTCCAGCTTGAAAGCTCAAGAGTCTACAAACACATCATGTACAGACCAAGCACAGCACTAGGGTATTAAAAGATACAATGAAGCACAAATGATGACAGCAACTGAAAAATATGTTCTAAATTCCTAGAAGGTAAGGTTTTATACTTTTCCTCCTTTTACCTTACACTAATATTAAATAAAGTGTTGTCTCTTTAATTGCCAAATGGTCTTTCTTTTCCAACTAATCCTTCTTCTACACAGGAGTCTTTTAAAAGTTATAAATAAAATACCCAAAATATTTTCTTTTTCCCACAGATGAGAACATTAGATCACTGACATTTTAATCTGTCTTGTACAAGACTGAGTTGTGTCAACACAGTGCTCCCAGCTACAACACTGAGAGAAAACAAGTTTAATTAAAGACAGAGAAAAAATCACATTTGGAGCATAAGCCATTGAGATACAATGACGGGTTGGTATCTTCCCAGTCAGTTCTCTGTGAACAAATCTGTCAGTGTCAGAAGAAGGAAAAAGACAAAGCAAAGTAAAAGTGTGATACTAAGAAGTAAAACATGGTGATATCAAATGTCAGTATTCAAATTAAGAACTAAAAATGTGTATTTATGTAGTACTTACTGCCAGAGTCCAAACAGTACTCCTAATACCATAAAATGTCTCTGGATATAAATAAGTGCCTATTAACCATATATATTGTGTAGAAGATAGAAATAACTGAACCACAAAAAGAAAAAAACAGCATCATAAGGTAATGGTTTAGCAACAATAAATATTGATATTACTGGATTCATTCTAAGATTCTACTTAAACTCTCAAACTCTAATTTGAAGGGCAAATTAGCATTATCACAATACTATTTCCCTAAATCAAGCTCAAATTTAACTACATTCTTACCATAGCTTACTTGCCTGTCTGCCAAGGCACCCTATTGTCAGAGGCAGTTCAGCACAAAAAAGAAAACAGGGCAGAGATGACCAGGGTTTGACCTCAGCTCTGTCAATTTTCTAGCCTAGTAGCTCTTGGGCTAGGCATTTAATATACATGAGATTTGTTTTCTTCAACTACATAGAGTGCTTTAGTAAGGCTTCAATCAAATTTTATACAGATATATATGTGTTATATAGCATCCAGCTAATTTCTTAGTTCACTGAATAGATATTCTGTAAATAATATTATAAATGGTATTTTTTTAACTTAAGATAGGGTTAAATGTGGCCCAGGCTGAGTGAAAACTTGCTATTCTCCTGCCTCAGTCTCCTAAGCAGCTGGAATGTCAGACACACATCATTGTGCCCAGATCCTCATTAACTTTTGATTTTTCAAATACTGAATACTTGCTGACTATGCTTTATTATGCCCTCTACATTCTAGTTTTCATACAACTACAATGTACTTTGTAGTAGCCTATTGTATCTCAGAGGGAATGTTCAACATTGAGTACTAGAATCTTCTGTTCTCATCCATATGTACCAGTGCTGGGGACTAAACCCAGGGCCTTGTACATGCTAAAGAAGCATCCCGCCACTGAGATGCACTTACCCAACATGTTACTTGGTGGGTTTTTGTTTTTGTTTTTTACAGCACAGTATAGAAGAATGCCTCTCGGGTTAAACTCCATGTAGATAAATAATTTGATTGTCACAAACATGATAGTAACAACAAGACATAAGGAAAAAACTGACAAATATAAAAGTAGCTGAATTAGAATCAATGTAAATAATATAATATGTAGAGTTTTTATGCATCCATTAAAAAGAGTGTGTCAGAATAAGACTGAAAAGGAAGGAGAAGTAAGGAAGGAAAAGAGGAAAGAAATGATTGATCCAAGTTTTATAGAGAGTTGGATGAATTTAAAAAACAAAATATATAGAGTTTCCACATTTTAACTATATGAGGGAAAACATCATGGAGAAGACAGTACAAAGAATCAAACAGATGATAATAATGAAGTAAATGTTAGTAAAAACAGTAAGAGATGTGAGCAGAGGTATGTAAGGAACACAGACTACCCATTTAGAGGTCAACATACAGATCTGTCTGCCTAGATCTAAAGGCTCTTATAGGAAAATAGCTCATTTATCATTCTCAATGTCTGTCCCCCATGGCTTAGTGCACACAGTGGATGCTCATTACACATCTATGTAAAAGACAGGGTGAAGTCTCAGACTCAATTAATCAGACATTCATTCCCAAAGGCATCAGGAGTTGAGTGTCACCCTGGATTACACAAGATCTTATCTCAAAATAGCAAACAAACAAAAAGTCATCTTCTAAATGTACAATGTCATAAAAAGATGGGAAGTAATGGGTTAAATAATATGGGTATTATGCAAAATACAGTGAGACAAGGACAAGATGTAGGAAATAGTCGAATGTCTTCGTCTAGCAACAGTCTAGCTTCGTCCGGCTTGGTGGCACGAGGGAACAGTGGTAGAATGCGGAAAGGAAAGGTGGCACAAAGAGCAGCAGTTCAGAAGGCTAGATATCAACACTAAGGACCAAAATTAGGATAGTAACAAAAAGGATGAATGCAAGACAGATTGTAAAAGAATAACTGCTCAGAACTCAGATTAGTTCAGTTCAATAGACACTTATTGCTGTTTATTATGCAATTCATTTGCCAGGCTTTAGGCATTTTAACAATTGAAGAAACAATTCCAATCATCAGGAAAATTTTAAAAATTATAAGCAAAGAATTCCAGGGCTTCCTTAATGGAATCTATATCACACTAGCTTTTAAAAGAAAGAAAACATTAAAAACATTAGATGTTACATATTGGACCATAAATGAAGACAGTTCTAAACTACTAGTTAACGCTTTAAAAAAAAATAATCCTTTAGCCGGGCGTGGTGGCACACACCTTTAGTCCCAGCACTCAGGAGGCAGAGGTAAGAGGATCGCCGAGAGTTCGAGGCCACCCTGAGACTACAGAGTGAATTCCAGGTCAGCCTGAGCTAGAGTGAGACCCTACCTCGAAAAACCAAAATCATCATCATCATCATCATTATTTAACAGAATATAGTGATGCATGCTTATAATTCAAGCACTCTGGAGGAACAGGGAGAGGATCCTGTCTCAAAAAAAAAAAAAAAAAAGGCTAACAAAACAAACAACCCTCTTGGTAAGTGGCTTCACCTCTCAGAGGGCTATGAAGAGAATACTATGGAGTGGTCTGCTAAACACAATTGTTGTACCAATAGTTCTTAATATATTTGTATCTGAGCAAGGGTTAGAATGCATGCCATTGGCAAATACTCTTTCAGCCTTAAGAGATAATAACAACAGCAACCATTTATTAGGTGCTCCCTGAGACCAACATTGTAGCATACATATGTTATTATATTTTATCCTCAAAACAACCCTGAAGGGTAAGTATTATTAATCTCATCTTCTTGTGTGAAAATATAGGTCTTAAAATATTAAGGCCCTTGTCCTAGGATGACCAGCTAGTAAACTAGCAGACAGAATTTAAACCTAGGTCTATTTATCTGCCTCTTAATTCCATGTTCTTATTAAATAAATTTTAATAGACATATTCATTTACAAAAAGGTGTTCAGAAAGGCAAAGGAGAGGCAACATAACCAAGGCATACTCACTCACTGTTCTAGAAGGGAATTATGCTTGCCCAAGGCTTACCAACTAGATCCATTCAGGAAAAAAATCTACAGTTCCGTGTACTAGTTTCTTACTGCTAACGCACAAATGCACACAAACTCTGACTTAAAATAATACAAGTTTATATCCTGACATTTACAAATCAGAAATCTGAAATGTCTCAGTAGTGAAAGTTCTAGGAAAAATCCACTTCCTTCTCTTTTACAATTACTAGAGGCCACCATTCCTTGGCTTTTCCCTACATCTTTCAGGTCAGCAATGGCCAAATGAATCCTTATGCTACTTGCTTTCCCTGGGCTTCTTACATAATCTTATTTCCCTATCACCATAAAAAGTTCTCCAATTATGAGGAACCATGTGAATACATTCAGATCATCCACTATAATCTCACCAGAGCAAGGTCCCTAACCATCAAATCTATAAAGTTAAGTAAGGTAACAGATACTAGGAGTTAGAGACATTCTGGGGAAGAAGATATTATTGTCTGATTAAGACTGTGGAGCAACTTAATGTTTATGCCACATGCTTATCTTGTTTTGGTCCTACATGTACAAGACAATTTACTCATAAGATATACCTTACTAATGGGAAGAGAATGGGCTGCTTGAGGATACGAAGTCTGATCCCCTGAGCAATTATGTTTCACATGACATTGAATAATTTGTTCCTGAGTTATACCTTGTCTTGTGAGTGCTGTCAGAATGAGTCAGAATCTCTTAATTCAAAAATTCCAAGACTCAGACAAGATCAATATTCTGAATCTTTAAGTTAAGGATCAGAGTCACGGGTAAGGGAAGGAGCATACTTAATAGGTCTGTAGCTATGATAAAAACAACCTTCTGGGGCTGGAGAGATGGTTTAGTGGTTAAGGCACTGGCCTGGTCTGCAAATCCAAAGGACCAAGGTTCAGTTCCCCAGGACCCATGTAAGCCAGATGCACATGCGTCTGGAGTTCATTTGCAGTGGCTAAAGGTCTTGGCATGCCCATTCTCTCTCTCTCTCTCTCTCTCTCTCTCTCATAAATAAATAAATAAATAAATAAATAAATAAATAAATAAATAAATAAAAATAAAACATTAGAAAAACCTGCCTTCTGAAAATAATGTTTAAGATGCTATATATGAGCCAGGTGTGATGATACACTACATGTAATCCCAGCTCCCTGGAAGTACAGGAAGGAAGATCAGAAGTGCAAAGTAATCCTTAGCTATGTGATGAGTTTGAGGCTAGCCTAGGCTAGAGACCCTGTCAAAATTTGAAAAAAAACACACACACACACACGCTATATATGTTCTGGGCATGGTGGTTTATGCCTGTAGTCCCAGTACTTGGGAAAGGGGACAAGAGAATCAGAAGATCAAAGTCATCCTTGACCACATAGTAAGTTTGAGGCCAGCCTTGGCTATAATACCAAAGCACACACACAAAAAAAATAAGCTATGTAATTATATAATTAGACATGCCTACAAATATAGTTAAAGCACTCCCTTTGATTTAAAAGACTTGTATAAGCAAAGAGAACATAATGTCCTTTGTATCGTATTAATATAATCAATCCAGTGGTTTGAAGTGCAATATCCTTGGAAAGCAGCAGACAATCTCAAACCAACAACTTAAAATTTGGATCACACAGATGAG
Organism: Jaculus jaculus; assembly: GCF_020740685.1. NCBI lineage: Eukaryota > Metazoa > Chordata > Mammalia > Rodentia > Dipodidae > Jaculus > Jaculus jaculus. The sequence goes on from NC_059102.1 coordinate 275,667,984, forward strand.
TAGTTGGCTAGACCTTGTGTATTTGGGATAGAATAGAGACTGACTGAAAATGAACATAAGTTTTCTTTCATGGGATGATTAAAGTGTTTAAAAATGGATGCATAACCCTGTGAATACACTTTGTGTACCTTGAATTATACTTGTTAAATGGGTAAATTGTATGATATGTGAATTATATCTCAGCAAAGCTTTTTAAAACATGGATCTGGACTGAGGAGATGGCTGAGAGGTTAAAGTGCTTGTTCACAAAACCTGCCTTCCTGGTTCAATTCCCCAGTACGGATGTAAAGCCAAATGCACAAAATGGCACATGCATCTGGAGTTTGTTTGTGGTAGCTAGAGGTCCTGGTGTGTGCAAATGTGTGCTTGCACGTGCATTCTCTCTCTTTCTCTTTCTCTCTCTCTGTTTTCCTTCTGTCTCTCCCTGCTTACAAATATAAATATATATACTTTTTTTTTTCTTTTTTGGTTTTTTGATGTAGGGTCATACAATGGTCCAGGCTGACCTGGAATTAACTATGTAGTCTCAGGGTGGCCTCAAACTCACAGCAATCCTCCTACCTCTGCCTCCCAAGTGCTGGGATTAAAGGTGTGCACCACCACACCCAGCTGCTAAAATTATTTTTTAAAATAGGTCACAAAGAGTTGATAGTGAGAAACAGTTAAGGTTAAATAACTACATAAAATGGGAGACAAAGAGGCTTATGTAGTTTATGGTGTTAGTGAGGGTCTCTTCCAATTAGCTTTATGTGGACTGTATTTTTGGAAAAGTCATAATATTCTACCCCTTCCCTTTTTTAAGCTTAAGATCAATTAATAATTAGTACACATACTAAAATATATACAACAAACTAAATTATAAGTAATTTAAAGTGTGTTTCTGTGTTACCTTCCAATACTAGTGCTGATCTTTTCCTGTCAGCCTTGATCTGACACAGTATGTTGATTCTCTGTTGGTCCTAAATCACTCCATGCACTTGAACTGCTATGTTGTATTGTTTCCTTATACTTAGATTCTCATAATAATTTCAAAGAACTGGTCTCTTCTTACTAATATGGAAAGTTCAAACTTTAGCATATAACCACCAGTTGCCTATATTATAATTATTATAATGCCTAGTAACAACTCTATAGATATGTAGAATGTCTTCTCTCTGGTGGCACTTCTTTTTTTTTTCAGTTTTTTGTTGTTGTTATTGTTTATTTTTTATTTATTTGAGAGCAACAGACATAGAGAGAAAGAGGCAGAGAGAGAGAGAGAGAGAGAGAATGGGCGCACCAGGGCCTCCAGCCACTGCAAACGAACTCCAGACACGTGCGCCCCTTGTGCATTTGGCTAACGTGGGTCCTGGGGAATCAAGCCTTGAACCGGGACCTTTAGGCTTCACAGGCAAGCACTTAAACGCTAAGCCATCTCTCCAGCCTTGGTGACACTTCTTAACTGTATCCTTTCACAAAAACAATGAAAGCCCCCATTTTCCAAACAGCATAGCACATTAAAAAATGGCTGTCATAGTTTACTATACATTTGTGAATAAATTACAAAGTTAGGCAACATTTTGCTTTCCTATAGTTGATATGTAAATAACTACACAGTCTCTAAAAATAACTCCCTCTAAGTAACAAACTATTTCAAGAGAACTTTTCTGAAACTGAAACATTACAGTAGATTAGTTAATAAAATATAATTATCTATTCGTATTAAGTAAGGGGTCTCTTCAACCTTGAAGTGAAACACTCATATAAGCTAGGTAAAATGGTCTAGCTATTTTCTATATGAGAACAGTACAAAATCAGTCTCTATCTTCAGAATAATAGATGCCCAATTTTCAAGCCAAATCCTTGACTATAGCTGTACTTAACAGACTGGATTATCCACCAAACCATATGTTTACAGTACTGTTACATGTTCTCATGCAGTACAACTTATTATGATAGCATGGTAAACCTAGTAACATATGTACAAAGAAAAAGATGGTCTAAGAAAAGATCAATCTATTCATAATCTACAGTTTTACTTAATTTCCTGGCTCTTGAATATGAATGTTCAACTGACATTATAGAACAAGTAGAACATAAATTCTGTTCCTGACAGAAAACCACCTTTTAATAGCTGGCTACATATCACAAGAAGAGCCACCTCTTGCACATGAGCCAGGGTCCAGGTGAAACCACAGAGTAAATGAGTTAAGCATGAGTGCTATTCTCAATGTGAACCTGACAAGCTGTGCCAGAGAGATAACGACTGACACTGAGTACACTCAAAATGTACCAAAGCAGAAATCCAGAAGTTGCTGAGAGCTCAACAGTAGAGTAGACTTAAAACACACCTGCCAAAGCTCAGGGAACATTGCTGAAGAGGAGGCAGAAAAATTGTAAGATCCACAGGGTACAAAGGAGACAATGACCCCCCCCCACACACACACACACATGCACAATGACTGATTGCTTCTGTCGTAACTCATAATCCATAACTCCATGTGGAATAACCCAACTGAGCAGGCCACTCAGTGGAATGGGGGTACAGAGAAGGGAAATGGTAACAACACATGATTTGGTCATACAACAGAGTTTCTAACTAATAAAAAAAATTTTAAACTACCTTTATTAAAACACCTTTCAAACATAGTTTATTGCTCATTGTTTTTAAAAAAAATATGCAAAGCTGGGCATTGTGGCACACGCCTTTAATCCCAACACTCAGGAGGCAGAGGTAGGAGGATGGCTGTGAGTTTGAGGCCACCCTGAGACTAAATAATGACTTGCAGGTCAGCCTGGGCTAGAGTGAGACCCTACTTCATAAAGCCAAAGAGAAAAAAAAAAAAAAAGCAAGAAATTGGGGAAAATTAATCCAGCTAAAACTAGCAATCACTGAGTGTTAGATTATAAAATAAACTTATGGGGGATAAGCTGATGGCTCAGTAAGTGAAAGTGTTTACTGTACAAGCACGAGAATCTTGAGTTTAATACCCAGAACCTACATAAAAAGCCAGGCATGGCCACACATGACTGTAACCTCAGCACTGAGTAGGGCACAGATAGGAGGACTGCTAGGGCTTATTGGTCAGCCCACTCACTGAAGAACAGCATGAGCTCCATATTCAATGAGAGACCCTGTGTCACAGAAATAAGAGAGAAGAGTAATAGGATACCTGACATCTTCTGGCTTCTAGACGTGTGCACCACATATGCACATCTGTACACAAACGCATGCACATGCATACACTAGAAAAGGCTTATAAAGTACTTCATCCCATATTTATAAAATTTATCAAGAATGTGTTTTGCTGTTTTAATATATGCAGTAACTCGAGTCCATATTTTGGGGATCCTTCCAGACAAGAAAGGTAAATAATCTAAGTGGGCAGCTATACCTTATTGGATCTGTCATGGACTGTGAAAACCACTTGCCAATAGTGTCCAAAGACCATTACTTCAATCTCATCAAAGAAGATCTGTGTCTCTCTGACAAAACATTGGTGAAAACACTGATTTTGAGGCTAACAGTGAAACAGCTCAGCATATATACACATGAATGGAAACTCAATACAGAATGTAAAGCTAAGACAGCATAGCATCACTAGGTTTCATGGGAGGGAGGGAGAATCTAATAATAATGTACTTACACCATGAATGATAATAGTATGGCCTGACCTGACAGAACTGTCAGTCTAAATGGAAAATTCTCTCCACATGATTGCACTGGAAAGTGCTACAGGAGCTGCAGGTTACAATATCAACCAGATGGGCAAAAGGTACATACCTGTGCAATAGTAGCACATAGCCTATGCAGACAATGAGCTGTTCTCAAATTGGATATGAGACGTGCTCATAAAAGGGAACTCATACCTAATACCTGGAAACAAGTCAGAATCCCATGGGTAGGAAACTCACAGACTCCAGAGGGAACCTCCACTGCTCTTTGACTAAGTAGAATGGGCACACACAACAAAAAGTCTCTCAAATAACCATGTTTATCCTCTTTAATCCAAGCTGCTCTCACTTGTGGTTGGAGAATCTGTTTTATGTTACAGATGGCAGAGAATACTGGGAAGATCCAGGATACATCAATATAATAAAAAAAGATAGCTGACTGCCTGTCACAAAATGGGTCAACTCTACCACATCTTTCAGGGCCCAGAAGTCAGTAAGGAAGAGGAAGCAGCAACATGAGTACTGCTCTCACTGCTATCCTAAAAACCAATCCCAAGGAGGTGGCAACAGACAATGTGGCCACTCAAATCTCATCAAAACAGAAATCCAGCAGGCTGGGGAGATGGAGCAGCGGGTTAAGGCACTTGTCTGCAAAATGTAAAGATTTGGGTTTGATTTCCCCAGTACCAATGTAAAGCCATAAGCACAAAGAGGCACATGCATCTGGAGTTAATCTGCAATGGCTGGAGGCCCTGGAGCACCCATTTTCTCTCTCTCTCTCTGTATCCTTACAAATGCATATATATATATAACATATATATATATATATATATATATATATATATATATATATATATATATATATATATAACAGAAAGCCTTGGGCTTGAGAATTCAACACTGAATCAGATATCTAACACACTGGCCAGAGCTCAGGGAACAACCACAGAGATTGACTGAGCCCTTCAGAACCAGAATGAATACCAATAACCCCACAGAGGAGGGCCCTCAGTGGAATGGGGGTGGGGAGAGGAGAAATAAGAGTATAACCTTTGTTTTGTTTTGTTTTTTGAGGTAGGGTCTCACTCTAGCCCAGGCTGTCCAGGAATTCTCTCTGTAGTTCCAGGATGGCCTCGCATTCACAGCAATCCTCCTACCTCTGCTTCCTAAGTGCTGGGATTAAAGGCATGCACCACCATGGCTGGCTCCCAGTATAGCCTTTTAAGAAAAATAAAATTTAACTTAAAAAAAAAGAGTCATATGTTGTTACAGGAAAGCTCCGGAGCTAAGTGATGTGTCGGTCACAGAAGCCCCGGAGATCCCACAAACAATATAGGCTATTGATAAGGCTTTTGGTTGCCCATCAGAACTAGATGGTAGGGGGCTGGAGAGATGGCTTAGCATTTAAGCACTTGCTATAAAGCCTAAGGACAACAGTTCAAAAATCTATTTCCTCGTACCCACGTAAGCCAGATGCACAAAGTGGTGCATGCATATAGAGTTTGTTTGCAGTGGTGGGATGCCTTGGTGCACCCATTCACATTCTCTCTCTCTCTTTCCCTCTCTGTCTGTCTCTCTTAAGGTGGGCGGGTGGGCTATGCAGCCTATGGGGGAAAGAAAAATCATCAACAGACTTACCTATCCACACTGCGTGATACACAACTGACTAGCCAGGTAAAAGACGCTCACCAATGCAATAGTGGCATGCCTATAATGGGATAACCAATTGCTCTCCTGGATTTGGGACCCATTCATTCCATAGGAGGGACTTCACCCTTGGTATTGAAAGGCTAGTCCAAAAGCTATGACTGGGAATGTCATGGACCTTAGGAGCAAAGCCACTACTGTCAGTTGACTTGTAACAGGATATGTTGTGCTCATCAAATAGCCCTCTAATATTTATCTTGTTTGCACCCATAGGTTAGTGCTGCTTTCCTCTTTAGTCAGAAAAAAACAACTTTTTGCTAATGACTGTGACTACTGTGGAGACTAAAAACTCACCAATATGTTGAGAATATGTGACAACTGAGTGCTCAGTGTAAAATGAGACATTTTTAAAATGTCCTCCAAGGCTCAATGAATATTATGGAAAAGAGGTGGAAAGGGAGTAGTAGTTTGGCTTACTGTCTTCCGACTATGTGTCTATAACGTCATGACCTCACAATGGCCATTGTTACTTCCACAAGACTACTACAATATTGAGCTCAACAACATTGACATGCATGATGAAAGTAGGCAAAAAAAAAAAATCAAATTAGAATAGATATTAGCTAGAAACAAAGAGTTCAGTGGAAGGGAAAGGAAGGGAGATAAAACACAGTATTGGGAGGGAATTATGATCAAATTACATTATATTCAAGTATGAAAATTACCAATTAGTAAAAATAATATTAGAAAAAAGTACTTTAAAAACACAGTAGAAAAAGACCCAGATATGATTTGCAATTTTGTAACACAGGGTTAAAAGATACATCCCACTAAGGTCATTATTAAGAGTTTAAAATTGCAAAAATTATAAAGCTATAGTTCATTACTGAAAATTCTATAGTAGCTTATTATCCTACAAGGTAGCATCAGTATTTTAAGTGAACTTATCAGTATTTGCCTGGTCTACCATATCTACAACCAAGAACAGACCTTACCATTTTATGGTTCAAGTATTATACTATGTAAAATTAATGAAGCAAGAGATTTTTTTTAAAGTATTTTTTGTTGTTGTTGTTGTTTTTAATCTATAGTGGGATAAGCAGTGGCTCCTGCGAGCTATAAAATAAACCAGACAGACAAGATGTACCCAGGGATGCAATAGTGGCACATAAGTTATGGGGGTAATCAACTGTTCTCTGTTTGGATATGAGGCCTGATCAGTGGAGGGGAATTCATGTCTGGTACTGAGAACTGAATCAAAGCCCATAGCTTGGAAGGTCACAGACCCTGCAGGGAAGCTTCCACTGTTCTCTGGCTAAATGGAGTACTTAGGCCCTCCAAAAAGCCTCTTAGTGCATATGTTTATGCCCTTTAATGCTGCTCTCACTTTTGGTTACATAACCTTCTTTTAACAAATGGCTGTAAACACTTGAGAGACCAAAGGCTCATCAAAATGACAAAAAGAAGATGAAGTCAAGGTCTTAGAACTTGAGTTATCCCTTCAACATTGTCCAGGGCTCAAGGAACAATGCAGAAATAGTCATAGATACAATGTGAATGCTGCTCTCACTGCCTACCAGAGAACCATCACTATGGAGGAGTTAGACATGAGGACACTCAAAACTCATTAAAGTGGAAGCTAGAAGCTTGTTGACTGCTCAACACTAAAGGAGATTCTACCATGCCCTCTAAACCTCAAAGATCATGGAAGGGGAAGGGGGTTACAAAGAATGTAAGAGCAACAGGGTACATGGGCATACTTTGGGGCTCTGCCCTCCTGACATGAACTGACTGGTACATTCATAACCTTACAGTGGTCACCAATACCCTCAAAAGAATAGCATGGTTCCAACAGCCCTTCAACATTTTTGACATGGAGGGCAGAAGAGGACAAAAGGAATAAGATAACAAAACAGAGAAAGACCTACCTTAACCAGGCATGGTGGTGCACGCCTTTAATACCTTCACTCAGGAGGCAGAGGTAGGAGAATCATCATAAGTTCAAGGTCACCCCAAGACTACATAGTGAATTCAAGGTCAGCCTGGGCTAGAGGAAGAACCTATCTCAAAAAAACAGAACAAAAAAAAGGCTACCTTAAAAGAGGAGGGTCTTCAGGGATAAAAGAACTATATGTTCATATTAAAGTTCTCAATAAAAATATAAATAAATAATTCGCTTTTATTATCAGACATTCACATATGCCATTTTATGCAAATAGGTAGCAATGGTAATTAACATATGAAACTGACATAAGTAGTAACTGGCTACATTTTGTGAAAAAATCATAATTACTCTTTATAAGAGTTTTTGGTAGCTAAATTATCAAAGTACAAACCTCAACTTCAACTGAATGTTTTACATACATAGTTGTTTTGCTGGTCAAATTTGTTTATGTTAAAAAGCAACTATTTGAAATCTAATTCCATAAAAGGAGCATTCCATATCAAAGGGAACATTTACATAATTCCCAATAGCTTAAAATTAGATCAATGTTCTAAACAAGAAAAATGCTTAAATTTGGTTTTAACTTTGATTAAAATGAATGTTTAAATGGCCATCTAATATTAACTGCAATGCTTGCTTTTTCCATATACCTTTCAAAATGCACTTTTTGCAAATGAGCAGCATACAGAGTTATCAGCCCAAATTTCGTCTCAGAACTTCGATTTCTAACATCAACCAAAGTTTCCATGAAATACAACACATATATTTGTTAGTAGCTTACTATTTCCAGCTAACCAGAAGTTATATTAACTATCAGATAAATCATGAGACTGCCACTTCTATAGGTTAAAATCAGTCAAACCTAGGCAATTTCATGTGGCCTTATCTAAAAATAGTTACTGGATTTTCAACTGTATGCTAGAAAAAAAAATATATATATATTATATATATATATATATATAAAATTCTTCCAAAGTAAGTAACTATATGCTGGAGAATAAAAACCAGCAGGCTTTATAGGAAGTGGTGGGGGTTAGTGGGAGTAAACAAAGTAGCTCAACAGTTCCTAAAATCCTTATAGTAATCAATAAATTGACTTCTGTTTCACCTTTTATGAAGAAGCTGTACTTAGTAAATCACCATGTAGGCTGCCTAATGACAGTATTCCTGCCTTCAAGTTTACTTGCAATGATTCCAACAAAGAAATTATTCCTTAGATGAGAAGTAAAGGTCTGAAATGTGGAAACAGAGACTAAGCTTTCTGCTAATGAAACACAAGGCACTGAATTTAGAGGTTTTTCCTGTTAGCAAGCTCTCACTCTCTGTAGCCAACCATTGCCATTATTTTACATCACAGTCACACACATGTACATAAACATATATACACCTTTGCAAGGGTTTTCCAGGGGTCTCCTTATTTTACTATGGACAGTTCTATGACCCAGAATCCCAAACTTGGACAAATTCTGCTATTCACCCTAATCCCTAGTTCCTAATCCATGCATACTGGTATATCAATGTGCATACTACACACTCTCATCCATCCATGCTCCAAATTTCAATGTTCTTCTAAACTAGAGTTTAACAATTTAGACAATAAATGGGTATTATAAAATTGTCCATTAACTATTGCTTATTTTATATTAACTATCAACTATTGCTTTTTTATATCATTAAAAATATATATTGGCTGGCAGTAATCAAATTTGAAAATTTAGAAATTTCTACTTTCTACAATTAGACCTATACCTTCCTAAAAAGTCTCATTTATTCAAATTCCTATCAGTAATTGTTCACATAGAAAGTGCTTACAATTATTCTATTTTGAAAATATAAGAAAAGTCTATGCAGTAATCTACAGATTTGAATCTCAGCTTCACCACTGAATACCAATGTAATAAGATGAATTTGGGATAAACTGTCTAATTTTAGTAAACCTTTTCTTTTCCTAGGGTGTAAAATGATGGACATAATGGTACTAATCTCATGTTTGTACCAGTATTAAATACTATCATACACACACACACACACACACACACACACACACACACTCACACACACATATAGATATTACAGGAGCTAGCACTACAGACATGTACCACCACACCCATGTCCAAGAATTCACAAGTACTTTGAAGGCTACAATTGTCTATTACAGTCTTCATTGATGGAAACATTTTTAAAATAGTTTATTTCCTTTTATTATACTTAGATTTCCAGAATTAGAATATTCAGATTATAAGATCTAGGAGAAAAATAACAACTGTAACATAGTAGAAAACACACTTAGAAATCATATGAGCTTGCTTCAAATGCTGGTAGTTTCACTACTTCATAGTGTGTCCTGTATATACAATGTCCAAATCCTCTGAGCTTAAAGCCTACCCTTTGTAATACTAATCAGGGGACAATACTACATAGAACAAGTAAGATGTAAAATAACTTGCTAAGGGCTGAGGACATAACTCAGTACAGTGCCTGTGCCTAACATGAAGGTTCAATCCCCAACACTGCAGGAAAATAAATCACCTGGCACTTAATAGGTATTGAATAATAAAAACATAATCAAGCTGGGTATGGTGATGCATACTTTTAATCCAAGTACTTGGGAAGCAGAGGTAAGAGGATGGCTATGAGTTCAAAGCCAGCCTGAAACTACATAGTGAACTCCAGGTCAGCCTGGGCTGGAGTGAGAACCTAACTCAAAAAAAAAAAAAAAAAAAAAAGAACTAAAAAATAATAATAATCAACAATGAAAATACCACTAATAAAATCTGCTTTACAAGTAGAACTAGGACAGACAGATAAAGTCAACATGACATATAAAAATCAATGTTCTTTTGGCATATCTGTTGTAAGAATGAAGACAATTCTCAGCAACCAGACGGTGGAAATTCCAAAAAATGTCAACATCACTTTAAAGGGACACACAGTTATTATGAAGACCCCCCGAAGAGGAATCTGACAGAGGAACTTCAATCATGTCAATGTAGGACTCTGTTCCTTGAAAAGAAGAAAAGGCTCCAAGCTGGCAAATGGTGGGGAAACAGAAAGCAACTGGTATGTTCTATCTGTAGCTACGTACAGAGCACAATCAACTGTTACACTGGGTTTCCCTTACAAAACAAGGTCTGTGTATGCATACCTCCCCATAAATGGCATTATTCAAGAGAATGTGTCTCTTGTGGAAACTGAAAGTATCTTTGGTAAGATATCAGCTGGGTTTGGCTGAGGCTACTTGTTCAGTACCTCAAACCCAGGTAGATCAATAAACCCTTGAAAGAAATGACACTGAATTTGTTTCAAACTTGACTACTTTGATTTAGAGAGCCATGATAGTTGAAAACAAGGACATTAGAAAAATCTTAGATGGTGTTCATATCTTTCACAAAGGAAGCCCAACACGCTGAAAATAATACCTAAGAATTGTCTAGCCACAAAAACAAAATCTCAGGTTATAAAACCTGATATGTGATATGTTAATGATGCAATAAAGACCCATTACATTGGAATTAAAAATCAAATTCAGGAAGAACAAAAATTCACCTGGCAGTGACAATTTTTGAAATTGTGGTTTTCAGGGTAGTAGATTTTAAAAATTACCCATATATTTATTTGCATGTATGTGTGTATGTATGTATGTATGTATGTATGAGCAGACTAGGGTCTCTTGCTTCTATAAACAAATGCCAAGTCAGCCTTATGTGGGTGGCTGGGGATTTGAACTCAGGCTGACAAGCTTTGTAAGCAAGTGCCTTTAACCACTGAGAAACCCCCCCCAGCCCCAGGGTACTAGATTTTAAAATACTCAGTTCATACAGGTATTACTTTCTTTAAGGTATAAGTAAGAAGTTAGGTAAGAGCAGGAGTATGAAGTATAGCTCCATAAAAAAAGAAACACTCAGCTTTGGGAAATTATTATGACATGGTTTCCATGAACTCCTAATCAAAAATATAATAAAAAGAAAAGAAACAATAGACAGCCACATCGAGCATATCACCATTTAAAAGAACCAATTCCCAGGTGACTAGAAAAGATCTATCTCTGAGCTGGGTGGAAAGCATGATTCCTAAATCCAAAGGGAAATTAAATCACAAAGTTTAAACAAAACAGTATGAAAAGAATCAATATCTTATAAAATAAAAAGGAATAATTTAGTTTTCAGTTTTATCTTTACAAAAATTCTATTTTTAGATCAGATACAGTAGCTAAACATGCTACCATATCTTAAAGCTACGTTTGGTAGGGAAAGAACCTGATGGCTCTATGACTTCTAGAGATAAATAGAAGGTTTTGCATTTAAGTTATAATGTGGAATACTTCATAGTAACCTCATGCCAAAATGGCATATTTCTGAGGGATGCAAAGGTATTCAATAAAAAGCTTTTAAAGGCATATTTTTAAACTTGCAGCAGGAAAGCTTTTCTGTGTCAAGACAGTAATTCTTTTAACAGCATTGATCAAAATGTCATTCTTTTATGAGTGTACAATACCTTTTAATGGCATACAACAAGCCATTAGGGTTATACACCTCTGTAAAGCAGACAGCTTACTGGAAAAAAGGGAACACTGGCCAAGATACAGTCAGGAGGTTTTATGCTTGTAATAAGGATCCTCCCCTCCCCACACCTGCTTCATTCTGATGTCTACAACTGAAATTATCCAAAAATTTAGTGTAAACCCTCTTCACTACCATAATTTACAAGCACTTCCACAGAAGCCTAGACTTTAAGGTGTAAACCGTACCTTTGCAGATATACTATAGGATGGCCTTAAAAAATCCTCTCACCTAAAGCCAGAAAGGAATTATTCATGAAGATTACAAAAGAATAAAGATTATATTTTACTTTCTGAAAAAAGAAAACAAATTTTAAAATAATCTTATGAGATAATCACTTTTCATGCTATTTATAAAACCAAATGCTAAAAAACAATAAAATTATGCATTATTCTAACATAAAATATATCTTTGTCAACTTATATTGATTAGGTAATCTTTCATAAAAGGAAAAAAATTAAGATCATTTTAAAACAATTCTTGTCTGTGAAGAACTCATGGCTTACAAAAGATTAATTCTGAAATTGTTTACCAAAAAGTCACAAGTATAAACTCATAAAGAAAATCGATTTACCAAATTTCTAACCACTCAGAAAATATGAAACTTCACAGGAGAAAAAAAAATAGAAGGGGAATTTTGCCTAACTTTTATATAACACCTTTATTTATTCTTGACAGTGAAAGGAAATGACTTAAGCAGAAGTGCCTAGGATTACAGAAATATCCAAGATAAGCCAACTATAGCCTTAATCTCTGTCTTCTAAGAACTATTGAAGGATTTCATAGAATCTGAAGAATGTTACAAATAATAATTAAATCTTGCACTCAACTTTATAGACCTTAAGATACATTTCAAAACCTTTTTCATAAAAGCAAAAACTGAAAAGATAGCAAAGTCTGTCTTTACTTAAAGGTGTCTGTGTTTGTGTGTATGAAATAAAGCAGTACTTGATGAAAAAGCTTTATAAATGTATCTCTAAAACCTGTACTCATAGAGAAAGTACCATTTGGGGCCATGTATTAGACCACATATTTATACTAATATCATCTCTGACATCAAAAACAAAAAACAAAATGCAAAAATATCTTAAAAGTATCTAAGAGTTGGTAAGAATAGGAAAAAATGACCAATCCAAAATCTTAGCAAAAGACGGAACTCAAAGATAAGTGGACTGTTAAATCTGCTTTTGTCTTGAGACTGTATGGATAGCCATTGTGACTACAGCATGTACCTCATTTAGTATGATAAATGAAAAACAAAACCAAATAGCATTCTGGAAGTCTAACACAGAGTCTCCTCCCACGAATCTGGGACCTCAGAAGTTTGAGTCTGCAATACAGAGCTATACAGAAAGCAGCTTGGCATTAAGTGAAGCTCAGGTAAACCTAAGAAGTTCAAGCCACAACTGCCACTCAAATAGACACAGCCTAAGTTCCTATCATCTGAGTGAGTCAAAAACAAACATTAAGTGGCACTGAACTAGAGGTGTTCTTGGGAGCCATACTATAGCAAACACAAACATTATCTGATAGAGCTGACTATTATATACACAAGAAAAAAGACACTATAGAAAAAACTACCACAAACTTGGAAGGGATCTGCTCATTGGGATTAGCAAATGTAGATTATAAAATCATCATCTTATAGAAAAATAAATGACCTACAGGGTTTGAAAGGCATTTATAAGACTAAAAATATCAAGAATAAAAACAAAAACTTAATAGACTATGGAAGATGAGTTCTGAACAGGCTAACCCGCCCAACAGGAACTAGAAAAACTAGGTAAAATAACAGTCATGCATCATTTAAGTGGGATACAGTCTGATGATGTTTTATTAGGTTATTTTTCCTCATAGTTCAAACATCAGAATGTACTTACATAAACTAAAACTGCTATAATACCACTAAGAGATATGTACTTACATTTATGGAACCACTGCCATATGTGCAGTCAATTCAATGAGTGTCTTAGTCTGTTTTCTGTGGCTCTGATTAAAGAACACACACTGGGAAAATTACAAAGAATAAATAGATGGCTTTAAAGTAGTTAAGACATTTGCCTGCAAAGCCAAAGGACCCAGGTTCAATTCCCCAGGACCCAAGTAAGCCAGTTGCACATGGTGGCACATGCTTCTGGAATTTATTTGTAGTGGCTAGAAGCCCTGATGCATCCATTCTCTATCTGCCTCTCTCTCTCTCTCTCTCTCTAATAAATAAATAAAAACTTTAAAAAATAAATAGAAGATTATTTAACCTGGCATTCTGAAGACTAAGTTGAATACATGGTAGAGGGTGTTACATGGTGAGACAGAACTATGTTAGGAAAGGTCCCTCTTTTCTTATAAAGCCACAGATACCATCATGAGGGTCTCATTCTCATGAAATCACATAATCCTAATTACTGCTCTTTTAAAGGCCCCATCTCCAAAAATCACTAGAAGCTTTGCGGGTTTGTCTAACACATGAAGTTTTGGTGGACACACTGGAATACAGCAATAGGGACAATCATTCTATGAGACATAAGAAAGCTACTAAAGCAGCTAAGACTCGAAGGAGCAATATTTTGAAAAAGAAGAGTACAGAAACATATTGTAACTTTCAAGACGGTTTTCTCAAGTCACCTTCCAAGCGTGAGCCAGACAAGCTATGCAGAGATGTTAGTTGTACCACAGACAATGGAAGAAAATGAAGTTTGGGAAATACTGGCAATAAACCAGAAATATACCATAAGAATGAAACCCTGCACATACCAGCTCAATTCCTGACTGGATTAAATTAACTGTTTCTATTCTAGCTATCTGCCAGGAGAAAAATAAGCCCTCTTTGGAAAAAGTTAATACCATCTAGATCCTCAAAATATCACATCCAATGTCTGATGCTCAGTTGAACATTATGAGGGATACCAGAAGTAAGACTACAATAAGAGAAAACAAATAAAAGAAATAAAACTATAGGAAATCTGAGCATTAAAGTTATCACAACTATACTTTAAAATACCTTTGACTAACAGGTCTCTAGTTTCCCATAAAATAATGACAAACACCTAAATCCAAATGTCTCCACATAACTTCTAGAACCTTTTAAACTAAAAAGGAGTGGAAATTTAAAAACCCTCGAGATGCCTATTTACAGCATAATTGAGGGAGAAACACACGTGCCCACACACATATGAACACACATGCACACTACACATATATACACATGCAAAAAAAGACAAAAGTACACTTTAAATACATGTAAATGGAGATAGGAGCACTAAAATCAAGCAGCACCTATATAAGAGAGGGATAACAGACTAATAAAAAGGGAAAGAAAGCAGGACTTAGGAAAGAAAATGCAGGAAAATAACTACCAGAAAGTAAGGAAATTCTAAAAATGAGCCCAAGACTTGTTGCATCATAGCACTGGTTATCATGGGATCAAAAAGGAATGGGGCCTTGGGAGAAAGCTCACTGGATCACTTGCCATACAAGCATGAGAGTTGGAGGTCAGATCCCAACACCCACATAAATACTCAATGGTCACAGTAGCCAACCTGTAATCCCAGTGCTCAGAAGGTGAGGAAAGGAGGATCCTGGAGCAAGCTGGCTAGCTGGACTAGCCCATCAGGGAGTTCTAGGTTCAAATGAGAGGCTATGTCCTGGTAAATAAAGCGAAGAGTGTTAGAGGAAGATACTTGATGTTAACCCCTGGCCTCCACACACATGCACACATGTGTTCAAACACTCACAGACACACTTGGACACCACCTACACACATGCAAAAAAAAGGAGAAAGGATGAAGAAAAGGGACTACAATTGTAAGAAATTGACAGTCTTAGGAAAATCTCAATTCTGGGGAATTTCTCTTTACATTGTGGTAAAAAGAATGAAGAAAATAAGATATAAATAATGGTGCTACAGAAATAAAAGGCAATCACAAAATCAGGCAGACACTAAGTCCTCTAAAATATATCTGTACCATAGAATAAAGAAATTATACTTCATTTGAGTAACAAAATAGGATGATTTTCACTTGGAAACACTTTTATTAAATTACTATTCCTGGCTAAGGAAATGAAATAGATCAGAAAACAATAAGTAACAACTTTGAAAGGTTTTAAAAATACAAAAATGAAAAATAAAAAACTCTTCAGCTGGAGAACAGTTCCTCCCACAAAAAAAAAAACCCAAGCCATAAAACCATAAGGAAATATAACTACTAAAAGATCTTAACTTGAATTATATACCATTAAACAAATATGTATAAATGATTTTAAAAACAAAATATTTCAAATCAAATATTTAACAATTATATAAAGAAATAACAAACCAGTAGCTATAAAATAAAACACCAAGTGACATGAGAGAACTAGCTTAAGATATAATAAGGGTCACTGAATAAATGCATGAAGAGAACGAAGAAAATATAAAATATTTTTATCTATTTATTTAAGAGAGTCAGGTAGACAGAGGAAGGGAATAGGGGTACCAAGGACTCTAGCCACTGCAAATGAAGTCCAGACACATGTGCCACTTGGTGCATCTGACTTACATGGGTGCTGGGGAATCGAACCTGGGTCCTTAGACTTCACAGGCAAGTTTCTTAACCATTAAGCCATCTTTCCAGCCCCTTATCTTTCTGATTAGTATTAATATACAATTGTACCTTTCAATCCCCTAAGTCTTTTAATTCCCTTCCACTCCTGATGTCAAAAATGTCAGCTTTTATTTGCACTCTTTTTTCTTGTAATGCTTTCTAAATGCAATTTTCTGATCTCAAATATAAATCAATCAGCTGTACTAGAAAAGAACAGGAAAAAATTTTAAATGTTTTTAAATAAAAGTTGTATTTTTGTTTAAAATACATAGATAATAAAAGGCAAACTCTTAAAAACACTCCCTGATATTTTCAATGTAGGCCTTCATTATTTAAGATATTCATCACAATAAATAGACTACTACAAAATCAACTATATTTTTTTAAATTTTTTATTCTTATTTGAAAGTGACAGAGAGACAGAGAGAGAGAGAGAGAATGGGCGTGCCAGGGCCTCTAGCCACTGCAAATGAACTCCAGATGTGTGAGCCCCCTTTTGCATCTGGCTAACGTGGGTTCTGGGGAATTGAGCCTTGAACCGGGGTCCTTAGGCTTCACAGGCAAGCACTTAAACACTGAGCCATCTCTCCAGAACTCAACTGTATTTTTTTTTATTAATTAGTTTTGTATTCAGCAAATACAGTGACTTTGGTACCATTATTAGGCTCACCCATGACCTACCCCCTCCCCATTGGCTCCTCCTTGTTGAGGTATATGGGTCATGCATTGTGGAGTTAGACCACATTTATGGGTAAGATAAATGTCTCTGCATATCATGACCCAACATGTAGCTCTGACATTCTTTCCACCCCCTCTTCTGCAAAATTTCCCTAAGCCATGTTGGGTTCATTTTTGGTCTGCATCAGTGCTGAGGTGTTGGGGGCCTCTGAGGCTCTGGCTCTCTGATTTGGTAGGAGTTGATTTTTCTCTGTGTTGGTCTCCTTCCCCCTTGTGCTGGTATCTGGTTCATCAGGAAAACAGCACCCTTGCTTGTTTCGCCAATTTTCCTTAGTTTCAGTCGGGCCCCTTTTGAAGTATGATGGGGCAGCTTTCTCCTTAGGATCTGCATCTATCTGAAAAAGAGAAGCAGATTCTCCAATGGAGAGTAAGTTAGCACCCGGAAAATTGAGATAACACTTACTTTTTTAATAGAGAGTTTAATAGGTGTAGGCCCTCTTGTACCCCATGACTGATGGTAGCTTGATATTGGAGAGTGGGCTTATGTTTGGATATGGTTCTGACTTGTTTTCCAGCTCCAGCTATGGGTCTCGTACCACTGAGGGGATCAGTTAGCCAAATGAAGAGCAGCTGGATCCCCACCATGGCTGTGTGCCACTATTGCACTTGTGTGGGCATCACACCAGGTTATTTGTTGCTAAGTAGGTTAGACCATGAGTTGCTTGGACAGATATTAGTCATTTCCCCCCGTCACCCATGTAGTACCTTCTGGCACTAGACACGCTGACTGTCTGGGGACTGACTGTCTCCTGGCTTCCAGCCATGCCATTCCATTTTATGTGTCAGCTGTGTATGGAGTCTTCAGCAACAGGGTCTTACCACTGAACTTTGGTGGGTCATCAAGTACTCTGACAGAAGTCTGTCATTCTTTTAGGAAACCTTGTAGGTTTCTCTGATCAAAAGTTCATTGTGGATGATAGCCCCATGCTGGTACAAGGAGTTACAGGTCAGTGCCCACTAAGAAAATGAGGAAAAAGATAACTAATATACAAGAGTTAGGGAGGAGGGGGGGAGGAGGGTTAGAGGGAGGGAGGGAAGATGTAGAAGATTTAGGTTAGACTTGATCCTACCCTCTCCAGTGTCTTGTGGTTCAGGTGGTTTCCTGTAAGGGTCTAGTGAAGGTTCAGCCACTTGGTCTGCCTTTTAGGAAGTAGAATTTTATGGTACCATTGCTGTTTGGGTCTAGATTAGTGTTTCCCACCCCTTCGATGCCCTCCCCTCCCTCCCCATCCATCCTAGAGTCTAATCCATGAGGTGCTTGCTGGGTATGTAAGGTATCTTGGGTAGATTCAGGTTAGGTGTTGTAGATGAGTGAGACTATGTTTTGATTTTTTTTCTGTGATTGGGTAAGTTCACTGAAAATTATCTGTTCCAGGTTCAACCATTTTTCCTCAAATTTCATTGTGCCATTTTTTCTTACTGCTGTATAAAATTCCATTGTGTAGATATACCACATCCTAGTTATCCATTCTTCTAGTGATGGACATCTGGTTTGATTCCAGATCTTAGCTATTACGAATTGAGCCGCTACAAACATGGTTGAGCAAATCTCTCTCTGGCCTGTGGTTTGAAGGTTTTAGGGTAGTAAGGGAATCACTGGGTCTGTTGGTATCTCTATAGTCAGCTTTTTCAGGAGTCTCCATATTGCTTTCCAAAGTGGTTGAACCATCCTACATTCCCACCAACAGTGGATGAGTATTCATACTGCTCCATATCCTTGCCAGCATTTATTTTCATTTGATTTTTTGATGTTTGTTAATCTCACTGGGGTAACGTGGAATCTCATAGTTGTTTTAATTTGCATTGCTCTGATGATTAGGGATGATGAACATTTTCTTAAGTGTGTGTTTGCCATTTGTATTTCTTCCTCTGTGAACTGCCTGTTCAGCTTTGCCCCATTTTGTGAGTGGGGTGTTTGACATCTTACTGTCTAGATTTTTGAGTTCTTTGTAGATTTTAGAGATTAGGCCTCTATCAGTTAGATAACCCGCAAATATTTTCTCCCATTCTGTGGGTCATCTATTGGCTTTGCTTATTGTATGCTTGTCTGCAAAGAAACTCTTCAGCTTCATGTGATCCCAATGGCTGAGTGACTTAACTCTCTTTGAACTCCTTTCAATTTCTTATCTGTTAGTTTTAGTTTAGTGATGACAGCATCCACACGATTATTGGTCCTTTGTTGCTTTCCTGCAAGTTCTACCAGTAGGTTGGTCAGGGTTGCATTGCTAATACCTTCAATTTGATGTTCTGATCCTAATGACTCTTCTATGTTTTGGTTAGATGTATTCATTGTAGGACTGGGTGATTTAACTGGATTTTCTTGCATTTGATTTATCATGTTATTTCTTTTGTGCTGTAGTCTGCCCATGACAGTATATGGGCACGTAGGTGGGTGGATCAGCCTGGGTTCAATCACAATGGGAATCTGAGGTAGCCTGGGGCAGTTGCCAAGCAGCCTGGGCTTTTGCTCTCACTTGCCAAAGCCGCCTATCTACTGCCTGGCAGGGGCGCCAAAGTTGCCTGAATTCTCAAGCAGTAATGCGCCAAAGCTGCCTGCATTGGAGCTAGGAGGGACATTGAGGTACCAAGCACTGAAGCAGCCCAAACTCTAACTGGGAACACTGGGACCCAGAAGCAGTCTGACTCCCCTGCCACAAGAGGATGGCAGATGGCTGGCGTGACAGACAGGTAGGGGATGGCACCTAAGCTGGCGCAAGCCAGAGACATAGTCTGAGCTTGTGTGGCAGTTGCTGTGGTACTGGGCTCGCTGAATGTGCAGTGGCAAGATCAGTATGAGAGTGAGTGGGCAGAGCAATCTAAACTTCCATGCGCAGGGATCGCTGTGCTGTGGATATGGGGAGGGATGGGCTACCTGCTCCTGAGGGAATCAGGGATTCCCTGTTATTGCCAGGATTCACTGAACACGTGGTGGCCAGGGCAGTAGATGGGCAAGTGTATGGAGCAGATTAAGCTTTCGCACGCTGGGATCTATCGGTGCGCAGCAGTAGCAGCAGCAGACACAGTGGCTATTTGGGGGGGGGTACCCATCCCCGAGAAGATCCACGATTCCCTGTTCCCCCCTCCCATGCCCTCTCACTGACTGTCTATTGGAGATTGCTCTCCCCTCAAAGCCCCAGGGTACCCTTAATGTCTTGCCATTCTTTCTCTGGGATTTGCTGTGCAGCTAGGCGGTTGCCATCTTGGCTGGAAGTCCCCTCAACTGTATTTTTTTTTAATTTTTATTTATTTATTTATTTATTTGAGAGCGACAGACACAGAGAGAAAGACAGATAGAGGGAGAGAGAGAGAATGGGCGCGCCAGGGCTTCCAGCCTCTGCAAACGAACTCCAGACGCGTGGGCCCCCTTGTGCATCTGGCTAACGTGGGACCTGGGGAACCGAGCCTCGAACCGGGGTCCTTAGGCTTCACAGGCAAGCACTTAATCGCTAAGCCATCTCTCCAGCCCTCAACTGTATTTTTTTAAAATACTTTATTTTTATTTATTTGAGAGAGAGAAAAACACACAGGGGGAGAGAGAGAGAGAGAGAATGCCTTCAGCCACTGCAAAAGAACTAGATGCATGTGCTACCTTATGCATCTGGCTTACATGGGTCCTGGGGGATCAAACCTAGGTCCTTTGGCTTTGCAGGCAAGTGTCTTAACCACTAAGCCATCTCTCCAGCCCTCAATCGCATTTTACCTTCCATTTGTTCTGCTTGTATGACTAAATTCAATGAAATAGAAGAATAATGAAATCACTCTACAATATTAGTAGATCAAACTAAAACTGCTTGGCCTACATGTTGCTTATACAGCTAAGTCAATCTTTACAAATCAATCCTTTTGCCATCTCATGGTATTCTATGAAAGGCAACAACTAGAGAAAAACAAAATCTAGTAATAAAGAATCAAAAGTCACTGCTACATAT
The DNA here is from genome assembly GCF_020740685.1 of Jaculus jaculus. NCBI lineage: Eukaryota > Metazoa > Chordata > Mammalia > Rodentia > Dipodidae > Jaculus > Jaculus jaculus. The sequence continues at coordinate 275,689,036 of NC_059102.1, forward strand.
TTAAGAGACTCTAGTTATAAATATTGCATTTCTTTTTATACATTCAGGGGGAAAACAAACAAACAAACATTCTATTTTAGCTATTCTATCAAAGGCCATTCCTGATGGCAAAAAAGTTTCAGGTGGAAAAGCATTATTATTAGATTCTCTAGTATTTAAATAATTACTTCTCATATACGTTCAAAGGGTATAGACTATTAAATGCTAATGAGATCTAACCACTCATTATTTAAAGAGCAGCCAGGCATAGTAATTAATATATGCCTATAATCCTAGCACTTGGGACAGGAGGCAGAAGCAAGAGGATCATCCCAAGTCCCAGACTAGCCTAATCTATATAGCAAATTTTACATAGTTATAACTCATATCAAAAAAAAAAAAAAAAGCCGGTAAATTTAAAGAAAAATAGTGGTTAAGCCTGTGAAGCCTAAGGATCCTGGTTTGAGGCTCGATTCCCAAGGACCCACATTAGCCAGATGCTCAAGGGGGTGCACACATCTGGAGTTTGTTTGTAGTGGCTAGAAGCCCTGGTGCACCCATTTTCTTCCCCTCTCTCTCTCTCTCTCCCTCTCTCTCTCCCTCTCTCTCTCTCTCTCTCTCTCTGTCTCTCTCTCTCTTTCTCTGCCTCTTTCTCTCTCTGTTGCTCTCAAATAAATAATAATAATAATAATAATAATAATTATAATACATAAGCTGGGAATGGTGGCACACGCCTTTAATCCCAGCACTCTGGAGGCAGAGGTAGGAGGATCACCATGAGTTCAAGGCCACCCTGAGACTAAATCGTGAATTCCAAGTCATCCTGGGCTACAGTAAGACCCTACCTCAAAAACCAAAAACTAAATAAAATAAAACAGGATCCAACATCTATAACAATCTAAACTGACATGATATGCTTAGACAGCATTACAGCCTCTGGTCAATTAACTGAGATCTGTTTTGTCTCACAGGAAAGAAATACTTTCCAAATGTGGTGGTTTGATTCAGGTGTCCCCCATAGACTTAGGTGTTCTAAATGCTAGTTTCCCAGCTGATGGAGATTTCGGAATTAACTCCTCCTGGAGGGAGTGAATTGTTGGGGGCGGGCTTATGGATATTATAGCCAGTTTCCCCTTGCCAGTATTTAGCACACCCTCCTGTTGCTGTGGTCCACCTTATGTTGGCTAGGGGGTGATGTCCACCCTCTGCTCATGCCATCGTTTTCCCCTGCCATTGTGGAGCTTCCCTCAAGCCTGTAAGCCAAAATAAATCTCTTCTTCCCAAGAAGCTGCTCTTGGTTGGGTGATTTCTACCAGAAATGTGTACCGGACTGCAACAGTAAAGTGGTACCGAGGAGTGGGGTTCCTGTTAAACACCTGACTATGTGGCTTCAGCCTTTTTGGAGCTGATTTTCAAGAAGAAAGTGGAAGGAGTTGAAACCGTGGCCTAAGAGATGCCTTGCAGTGCTGTACGTACAGCTCGATGGACTATTCTGGTCAGAACTATGGACTGTGAGGTTTGGCTCATGAGGGTGAGAAAGAGCTGTGCTTGGACTGGGCCAGCAGTTTGTGTGAGAAGTTTGCTCTTGTGTCCATGTCCTGAGAAGTTGTGCAGGGCTGCTTTGCATAGAAATGAACTGGTGTGAACAGAGGAATATGGCACAGAAAGAAAAATCTTTGGGTGAACTGTTGCCTGCTCAGCTGCAAATGAAAGATTACAACCTTTCAGACTGGGCTAGCTGACCTGAGCTGGGGTAACAGGAAGAATGTAAACTCTTTTGAAAGGGCCTGAGTGCTCAAGGAGTCCTGTTCTTCAAAGTCTGCTTTATTCCCCCCTGGATTAACAAATTGGCACCCTACCTGGTATTGTGGAGTATAAGGAATGCTGGAAAGAGGGTCATTGAGTTTGCAACATGGTCTTGTGTTTTTGAAATGGCCATGGGCAGTGTGAAACGGGTTTGCTGGTTGCCTGCATAGAGACCCCATGGGGCCATGAGAATGAACCATGGCTTGCAGTGAGACCGAGTGTAGATGCCAGGACCATGAGATGGCTGCAAAGTAGAGCTGCCGGCGCCAATGAAGTTTTCCAGGACTGTGAGTAGCCTAGCTGGAGGGGCGGAATTGGAATGCCAGAGACTTGTTGCTGGTTAGAATTATCGGACTTGAAGATTTGTCAATGGCTAGAGTTGTTGGACATGAAGCTACAGAGTTTGATGTTTTCCCTGGTTGTTTTAAATTTTGTATTGGTTGAATGTTTCTTTGCTGTGCCCAGTGGCATCTTTTGCAGTGTGAATATTTATTCTGTGCCATTATGGGGTTTTTTTTAGGTTATTTTTTGGTATTATGGCTCAGTTAAAAGATCTTGGACTATGGGGATGTATGAACATCATTGGAATTATAAAAACACTGGGGACTTTTAAAGATAGATGAATGCATTGCATTTTACATCATGTATGATTATCAGTTTATGGGGGCCAGGGGCGGAATGTGGTGGTTTGATTCAGGTGTCCCCCATAGACTTAGGTGTTCTAAATGCTAGTTTCCCAGCTGATGGAGATTTCGGAATTAACTCCTCCTGGAGGGAGTGTATTGTTGGGGGCGGGCTTATGGGTATTATAGCCAGTTTCCCCTTGCCAGTGTTTGGCACACCCTCCTGTTGCTATGGTCCACCTTATGTTGGCTAGAGAGTGATGTCCACCCTCTGCTCATGCCATCGTTTTCCCGTGCCATTGTGGAGCTTCCCCTTGAGCCTATAAGCCAAAATAAATCTCTGTTTCCCCAGAAGCTGCTCTAGGTTGGGTGATTTCTACCAGCAATGCGAACTGGACTGCCACACCAGATATCAAGTCATTAACTTGTAAACTTAATGGCTCAGTTCACAAGAAAAGATAGTGGATATAACTAAAAATCTCAGTAAAGACTTCTTACAAGTTTCTCCTCCATGTCATGAGAATGTTAGCTAAAGCTGTCAGAAACCACCAGAGGTTTAACTTTTGACAAGTTTCTCCATCGTGAACGCAATGACAATCCTTTCACAAGAGATTGACCAGAAGCTTGCAACAATTTAGAAAACAACTAGATTATTAAAAACAAACAAACAAACATGTGAATCCCACTAAGAAGAGTGAGCTTTGAAACATTTTAATTTGCCCTATTTTCATGTGCCCATTCCCAGCTCCACAGGAAAACAGAGGAACAACAGCAACAATCAAGTCTGGAGCTTCATTCCCACAGAATGGTCATTACTGGACTCAGAAGACTCTACATATAAGGCTTTCTTTCTTTGAACTGATTCAGCACTCACAATACTTAAAGGATTTGTCCTGACAATATTTATCAAAACAAACCAGTGACAACAGCTTAACATAAATTTTAACCTCTTAATACAAGCGAAAACTCCAGAGCTAGGGATGAAGCTCAGTGGTAGAGTGCTTGACTGGCATGTGTGTTGAGGCCCTTGGAAAGATAATTTTAAAAAGTAACTAGACTTCCGGTTAAGATGGCTGTGTGGGTACCACACCAAAGCAGCCTGGAGGGAAAAAAGACCAAGAAAACTCAGCAAAATACACACTTTTACTAAAAAGTGAGGTGTATAGGAAATTGAAGCAGCAGCGGAAAAGTAGGAGAGATCCAGAGCATCCAGAGCCCGCACAGGCCGGCAAAAGCGGCCCCGGCAGCTCCACCAACAGTGGCGGCCGCGGGGCGCACCAGAAAGCTGCCGGGCTCAGCTCCAGCCGCAGGAAAAGCCAGGTGCGGGAGCTTCCCCTCACACCGCACTCTCCGCAACTCAGGAAACATGAAGGGAGAGCGGCAAACGGAGGAGCAGACCACGAGGTAGAAGAACACGTGGAGCAGCGAGAGAACCAGAACAGCTGTGGCTCCCTCCCCTCCCCCACTGCCTGAGCCAAGCTCTGGCAAACAGAACAGCGGTCTGGGACCCAGCCACGCCAACTTGAGCTGACAGCGGGACCAAAGCAGGAGCAGAGTTCAGCAGCAACATCAGCAGCTCCGGAACCGGTACCAGCAGCCCCAGCAGGAGCAGACCCAGGAGCGGCAGCAGCAGCAGACCCAGGAGCGGCAACAACAGCAGACCCAGCAGCAGCAGCTTCAGCGACAGCAGTGGCTCCAAAAGTGGCAGCTACAGCAGCAGCAGCAGCAGAGGCAACAGCAGCAGTGGGCCCAGCAGCAGCAGCTTGAGCTGCTGACAGACCCAGCAGAGGCAGCTTTCCCAGCAGCAGTTCCAGCAGCGGGGGTGCTGATCTGCACGGCCACAGTTGCCAGGCTTGGCTTGCCTAACAGGAAAAGCCAGTGCCCAGCTCCAGAAATCAGAACAGCAGCCCGACGACCCAAGCAGCAACTTGACTGAGACCAAAATCATCCAAGGTAACTGGGTTTGCACCAGGGAAGGGTCTCACTTGGTCACAAGCTGACTGGGATCCCTCAACAGACCAGAAATCTTAACCTCTATGTTGATTGAGGATCTGGTTGTTATAATAACTACTCTGGCATACATACATGGGGCTGTTTTTGACTGAATGGGTACAGTGTTTAGTTAACTTTTAGAATCTACCTGTGTTTTATTCCACTCAGCCTATTTGAATACTCCCACAGCAGGGAAACTCAACCCCTTGGAGCACCTTTGTAGATACTCTCAGTCTTAAGAGCCACATCTAACACCTTAAGCTCCTACCCTGAAAATATATAACATCAAATAAACTGATACAGCTAAGAATACCCAGCTAGCTAGAAAATCCAAGCATTAAACGTAATCCAAGATGCAAAAATATATACATTATAACACAAGAAACACTAAAAAGCAAGACGATATAAATCCACCTAAAAGTATTAATGCATCAGAAATGACCTCCAGTGAGAACGAGTTAGAGGAAAGGCCTGAGAAAGATTTCAAAAGAATGATTGTAAATATGTTCAAAGAAGTCAGAGAACAAATCAAAGGAGTCAAAGAGGAACTTAAAGAGGAAATCAAAGGAATCAAAGAAGATGCAGGATACCAATTTCATGAAATAAAGAAGGCAATACAAGACATAAATAAGGAAATAGAAATAATAAAAAAAAAACCAGTCAGAATAACTAGCAATGAAGAACACAGTTAATGAAATAAAAAACTCTGTAGAAAATCTCACCAGTAGAATGGGTGAAGGAGAGGACAGAATATCTAAGCTAGAAGACCAGGTGGCAGATCTAATACAGTCCAACAAAGAGAAAGACAAACTTATAGAAAAGTATGAGTGGGAATTTCAAGATATTCGGGACAGTATGAAAAGATCAAATATTAGAATTCAGGGCATAGTAGAAGGAGTAGAATTTTACTCAAAAGGCATAGTAGGTGTCTTCAACAAAATCATAGAAGAAAATTTCCCCCAAATTGGGAAAGAGGTGCCAATGCAGATACAGGAAGCCTTTAGAACCCCAGCATAACAAAACCCGGAAAGAACCTCTCCTCGCCATATTATAATCAAACTGCCAACCACACACACCAAAGAAAAAATATTGAAAGCAGTTAGAGAGAAAAATCAAGTTACCTACAAAAGTAAGCCCATCAGGATTACAGCAGATTATTCAACACAAACTTTTAAAGCCAGAAGGGCTTAGGGTGATATATTCCAAGTTCTGAAAGATAACAACTGCCAACCAAGGTTACTTTATCCTGCAAAGTTACCCATTCAAATAGATGGAGAAATAAGGACATTCCATGACAAAAGCAAGTTAAAGGAGTATTTGAAGACAAAACCAGCTCTACAGAAAATACTTGATAGAATCCTCCATGCTGAAGAAAAGGAAAACCACACATATAAGGAACCTAGAAAAAACAAGCAATACTCAAATACTAGTTAACAGAAGAGAGCATAGGTAGAACCAGAACCACCAAAAAAAAAAAAAAAAAAAAAAAAGGCAAACATAAATACACACCTTTCAATAATATCTCTTAATATCAACGGCCTCAATGCCCCAACGAAAAGACATAGATTTGCAGACTGGGTTAAAAAGCAGGATCTTACAATTTGTTGTCTCCAAGAAACTCACCTTTCTACAAAGGATAGACATTATCTTAGGGTGAAAGGTTGGAAGACGGTGTTTCAAGCAAATGGGTCTAGAAAACAAGCAGGGGTTGCTATCCTAGTATCAGACAGGGTGGACTTTAGTCCAATGTTAGTCAAGAAAGGTAAGGAAGGTCACTTTATATTGATTAAGGGCACACTACAACAGGAGAACATTACAACCCTAAACATATATGCATCTAACATGGGGGCTCCCAAATTCGTCAAACAAACAGTATTAGAACTAAGGTCACAGATAACACCAAACACAGTGGTGGTGGGTGACTTTGACACCCCACTCTCATCAATTGACAGGTCATCCCGGGAAAAAATAAACAGAGAGGAATCTGGACTAAATGAGGTCATAGAAGGAATGGTCCTAACAGATATATATAGGACATTTCATCCAAAGGCTACAGAATATACATTCTTTTCAGCAGCACATGGAGCATTCTCTAAAATAGACCATATATTAGGACACAAAGCAAATCTTAACAAATTCAGGAAAATTGAAATAATTCCTTGCATTCTATCTGACCACAATGGAATTAAACTACAAATCAGTAGCAAGAAAGGCTATAGATCATACACAAAATCATGGAAACTAAACAATACACTACTAAATCATGAATGGGTCAATGAAGAAATCAAGAAGGAAATCAAAAAATTTATAGAGTTAAATGATAAAGAGAACACAACATACCAAAATCTCTGGGACACAATGAAGGCAGTTCTAAGAGGTAAATTTATAGCCTTAAGTGCCTATATTAAGAAATTAGAAAGGTCGCAAGTAAACGACCTAATGCTTCACCTTAAAGCCTTGGAAAAAGAAGAACAAGGCAAACCAAAAATCAGTAGACGGGAAGAAATAATAAAGATTAGGGCAGAAATTAATGAAATAGAAACAAAAAGAACAATCCAAAGAATTAATGAAACAAAGAGCTGGTTCTTTGAAAGGGTAAACAAGATTGATAAACCCTTAGCAAATCTGACCAAAAGAAAGAGAGAAGAGACACAAATTAATAAAATCAGAGATGAACAAGGTAACATCACAACAGATTCCAGAGAAATTCAAAAAATCATAGGGACATACTATAAAAGCATATACTCCACAAAGTATGAAAATCTGAAAGTAGGGCTGGAGAGATGGCTTAGCGGTTAAGCGCTTGCCAGTGAAGCCTAAGGACCCCGGTTCGAGGCTTGGTTCCCCAGGTCCCACGTTAGCCAGATGCACAAGGGGGCGCATGCGTCTGGAGTTCGTTTGCAGAGGCTGGAAGCCCTGGCGCGCCCATTCTCTCTCTCTCCCTCTATCTGTCTTTCTCTCTGTGTCTGTCGCTCTCAAATTAAAAAAAAAAAAATTAATAAAAAAAAAAAAAAGAAAATCTGAAAGAAATGGATGATTTCCTTGATCTATATGACCTACCTAAATTAAATCCAAATGAGATTAATCACTTAAATAGACCTATAACAAACATGGAGATCCGAACAATTATCAATAAATTCCCAACTAAAAAAAGCCCAGGCCCAGATGGATTCACTGCTGAATTTTACCAGACCTTTAAGGAAGAGCTAACACCATTGCTTCTTAAGCTTTTCCAGGAAATACAAAAAGAAGGAATTCTACCAAACTCCTTCTATGAGGCCAGCATCACCCTGATACCAAAACCAGGCAAAGATAGAACAAAAAAAGAAAATTACAGACCAATCTCCCTCATGAACATAGATGCAAAAATTCTCAACAAAATATTGGCAAACAGAATATAAGAGTATATCAAAAAGATCATTCACCCTGACCAAGTAGGCTTTATCCCAGAGATGCAGGGATGGTTCAACATACGCAAATCGATAAATGTAATACATTACATAAACGTGTTGAAGGACAAAAATCACATGATCATCTCATTAGACGCAGAGAAAGCATTTGACAAAATCCAACATCCCTTCATGATAAAAGTCCTACAGAGACTGGGAATAGAAGGAACATATCTCAATATAATAAAGACTATTTATGACAAGCCTACAGCCAACATAATAATAAATGGGGAAAAACTGGAAGCTTTTCCACTAAAATCAGGAACAAGACAAGGGGTCTACTGTCCCCACTTTTATTTAATATGGTTTTAGAAGTCTTAGCCATAGCAATAAGGCAAGAGACACACATAAAAGGGATACAAATTGGAAAGGAAGAGATCAAGTTATCATTATTTGCAGATGACATGATTCTATACATAAAGGACCCTAAAGACTCTACCAACAAACTGTTAGAGCTGATCAAAACCTACAGCAATGTAGCAGGATACAAAATAAATACACAGAAATCATTAGCCTTCATATATGCTAACAACAAACACACAGAGGATGAAATCAGAGAATCACTCCTGTTTACAATTGCATCAAAAAAAATAAAGTACCTTGGAATAAACCTAACCAAGGAAGTAAAGAATCTCTACAATGAGAACTTTAAAACACTCAAGCGAGAAATTGCAGAAGACACTAGAAAGTGGAGAAACATCCCTTGTTCCTGGATTGGAAGAATCAATATTGTGAAAATGGCAATCTTACCTAAAGCAATCTACACATTTAATGCAATCCCTATCAAAATTCCAAAGGCTTTCTTCATGGGAATAGAAAAAACATTCCAAAAATTCATTTGGAATCACAAAAAACCTCGAATATCTAAAATAATACTGAGCAACAAAAATGAGGCTGGTGGTATCACCATACCTGATTTTAACCTATACTACAGAGCCATAGTAACAAAAACAGCATGGTACTGGCACAAAAACAGACATGTAGATCAGTGGAACAGAATAGAGGACCCAGATGTAAGCCCAAGTAGCTACAGCCTCCTGATATTCAATAAAAATGCCAAAAATACTCATTGGAGAAGAGACAGCCTCTTCAGCAAATGGTGTTTTGAAAACTGGATATATATCTGCAGAAGGATGAAAATAGATTCTTCTCTCTTGCCATGCACAAGAATTAAGTCCAAATGGATTAAAGACCTTAACATCAGACCTGAAATTCTGAAACTGCTAGAGGAAAAAGTAGGGGAAACCCTTCAACATATTGGTCTTGGCAAAGACTTTCTGAATACAACCCCAATTGCTCAGGCAATAAAACCACAGATTAACCACTGGGACCTAATGAAATTACAAAGATTTTGCACTGCAAAGGACACAGTGAAAAAAGCAAAGAGGCAACCTACAGAATGGGAAAAAATCTTCTCCAGCTATATATCTGATAGAGGATTAATATCTAGGATATACAAAGAACTCAAAAAGTTAAATAATAAGGAATCAAACAAGCCAATCAAAAAATGGGCTATGGCGCTAAATAGAGAGTTCTCAAAGGAAGAAATACGAATGGCATATAAGCATCTAAAAAAATGTTCTACGTCACTAGTCATCAGGGAAATGCAGATTAAAACTACATTGAGATTCCATCTCACTCCTGTCAGATTGGCCACCATCATGAAAACAAATGATCATAAATGTTGGCGGGGATGTGGAAAAAAAGGAACCCTTCTGCACTGCTGGTGGGAATGCAATCTGGTCCAGCCATTGTGGAAAACAGTGTGGAGGTTCCTAAAACAGCTAAAGATTGATCTACCATACGACCCAGCTTTAGTACTCCTAGGCATATATCCAAAGGACTCATCTCATTTCCTTAGAAGTACGTGCTCAACCATGTTTACTGCCGCTCAATCTATAATAGCTGGGAAATGGAACCAGCCTAGATGTCCCTCAACAGATGAGTGGATAATGAAGATGTGGCACATTTATACAATGGAGTTCTACTCAGCGGTAAAGAAAAATGAAGTTATGAAATTTGCAGAAAAATGGATGGACCTTGAAAGGATTACACTAAGTGAGGTAACCCAAGCCCAGAAAGCCAAGCGCCACATGTTCTCTCTCTTATGTGGATCCTAGCTACAGATGATTGGGCTTCTGCGTGAGAATGAAAATACTTAGTAGCAGAGGCCAGTAAGGTAAAAAGGAGACATAAAGGGTAGAGAAAGGAAGGGAAGAGGATACTTAATAGGTTGATATTGCATATATGTAATTACAATGATTGTAATGGGGAGGTAATATGATGGAGAATGGAATTTCAAATGGGAAATTGTGGGGGTGGGGAGGGAGGGAATTACCATGGGATATATTTTATAATCATGGAAAATGTTAATAAAAATTTTTAAAAAAAAAGTAACTAAATAAATAGAGGGCCAGAGAAATGTCCTAGCAGTTAAGATGCATGCCTGAAAAGTCTAAGGACCCAGGTTTGATTCTCCAGGTTCCACGGAAGCCAGATGCACATGGTGGCACATGCATCTGGAATTCATTTGCATCAGCTGGATGCCCTGGCATGCCCATTCTCATTCTCTCTATCTCTGATAAATAAATAAAAATAAAATCTTAAAAAATAGGCAAACGTATAACTCAAAGTGGACGATAACAAGACAAACAAGTCAAAATGGGCAACATACTGGAACAAATACCTCATCAAAATAGATACAGATAGCAAGTAAGTATATAAGAAGATGGTCAGTATTACACAACACTAGATGTATTAGTTACTTCTCTTACAGCTACAGCAAAATATCTGACCAAAAGTTAATTTTCCCTGGAAGTGCTTTCCTGGATGTGCATGAGAATATGCCTCACTAATTCTTCTAGCATTTACCAATCTAATCAAGTCTTTGGAATAAAACATCACATGAGGAAACTGCAACAAGTTACTACTACACACACTCTTACACGATCCAGCAAGCTTATAAATTGGTATTACCCATATGAGTTTAAAATACAACTACACAAAACCTAAATATAAATGGTTAGAGCAGTTTTATTCCTACTTGCCAAAGCTCTGGTAAGTTTCCCTCAAGTACTGGTTATTATATTTCTTTTTTATTTACAAAGGTGATATGGTAGATAAATGTATATAAGTTTATATTGTACTAGTGATAAATTTAATTTTCATGTCCTTAGCCTTTACACTGGTTCAAGGACAGCAAGATATTCTATGAAATGGACATTATGTGCTTTGCAATTTGTTTTATAGGATACTTAACATGCACTGGGTACTTTTAACTTCACAAAAATTAACTTTTTAAGACTCTATGCAATTAACAATTGGCATGCAAGACAAATATGAAAGGAACTCATTAATTAAATTGTAGACATGGAATTTAACCTTGCTTAACTGAAAACAAACACCAAACTTTGCTCTTTACCACTATCAATACTATCATGAAAATAAGTCTTTTACTTTTGGATACTCTAAGTTGCTAACACTATAATAAATGTAACTATAGAATATCTTCACTGATAAAATGCTTAAGTTTCAGTCATACCAGGGTCATACAACATACAGCCAACAAGGTACAGAGACACTGTTTCAGACATATACTGCTCTTTATCTTTTGCCTTGCTTTTTTTCTTTGTCTCCTGAATCCAGTATCAAACTCATGACTTTAAATATCTCTTTTGTGTAGACAATGTGCTAAGATTATTTCCCAAGAGAATAACTCTTACCCAGTTCTAGTCCAATCATTTCTTTTTTTTTTTTTTAATTTATTTATTTGAGAGCGACAGACACAGAGAGAAAGACAGATAGAGAGAGAGAGAGAGAGAATGGGCACGCCAGGGCTTCCAGCCTCTGCAAACGAACTCCAGACGCGTGCGTCCCCTTGTGCATCTGGCTAACGTGGGACCTGGGGAACCGAGCCTCGAACCGGGGTCCATAGGCTTCATAGGCGAGCGCTTAACCGCTAAGCCATCTCTCCAGCCCTAGTCCAATCATTTCTAATAGCTAGACAAATTTACTATATGGTTCATTAAAATCACATCATAAGCTACCTCCATTAAATGACCCTTTAAACATGTTTTGGTTTTCACATTTTATATGTATTGATAGCATCCTTCCTGGATATGGTGGCACTTACTTGTAATCCAAACAAACACTCAGGAGACTGAGGAAGAAGGATTGGGAGTTCCAGGGCAGCCTGGGCTACATAATGACAGCCTATCTCAAAACAATACAAAAGAAAGACAGTTAAACAGCACTATTCTGCCATTCATCATGTTTAGAAACGTCAATATTTTCATTTACTTTGGGCTCTTTTTCCTCTGACCTCCATAAGGTAGACAGTTCCACTTGTATTCTTGACTACACACTTCATTAATTCTGTACCTTAAAAATAAAATTTAAAGGCTGGAGAGACGGCTTAGCAGTTAAAGTGCTCACCTGTGAAGCCTAAGGACCCATGTTCTACATTCCACGTCCCACGTAAGCCAGACACACAAGGTGACGAGAGGTTACAAATGTGAACAAAATGGGGCATGTGTTTGGAGTTCTGTTGCAGTGGCTGGAGGACCTAGCATGCCAATACCGCCCCACCCCCCACCCCACCCCACCGCACCCCCGCCCACCCGCTCACTCGCGCTCGCGCGCTCCCTCTCTCTCTCTCTCTCTCTCTCTCTCTCTCTCTCTCTCTCTCTCTCTCTCTCATAAAAAAAAAAAAGAAAAAGAAAACAAAAAATCAAAGCCAAGGCCAAGGCATTAACAGTAGTCCCAGCTACTGAGGAAGCTGAGAGAGGAAGATCACTGGAATCCAGAAGTATGGAGTGTGACCAAGTCTATTTAAAATCTAAATTCAAATCTGAGGACTTGCAATTAATGACCTGTGTTGCAGTCAGGTTCACAATGCTGGTAGAAATCACCCAACCAAGAGCAGTTTGTGGGAAAAGAGGTTTATTTTGGCTTACAGGCTTGAGGGGAAGCTCCATGATGGCAGGGAAAAACCATGGCATGAGCAGACAGTGGAGCTCACCCCCTGGCTCACAGAAGGTGGACAATAGCAACAGGAGAGTGTGCCAAACACTGGCATGGGGAAACTGGATATAACACCCATAAGTCCATCCCCAACAATACACTGCCTCCAGAATGCGTTAATTCTCAAATCTCCATCAGCTGGAAACCTAGCATTCAGAACACTAAGTTTATGGGGGACACCTGAATCAAACCACCACAACCTGGAAGCCAAATCTCTCTCCTCCTTTCACTCTCTCACACTTTCTCTTTTTCTCTCTCCTTCCTTCTTTTTTCTCTCTCCTCCTCTCCTTCTCCCCTTCTCTCTCTCTCTCTGCCTGTCTCTTTCTTTCTCTCTTTCTCTCAAATAAATAAAAATATTTTAAAAATATATAATATGTGGCTGGAGCAGTTAAGCACTTGACTGTGAAACCTAAGGACCCCAGTTTGATGCTCAATTCCTCAGGACCCACGTTAGCCAGATGCACAACTGGGCGCACACATCTGGAGCTCATTTGCAGTGGCTGCAGGCCCTGGCACATCCATTCTCTCTGCCTCTTTTTCTCTATGTCTGTCGCTCTCAAATAAATAAAAATAAACAAAAAAATTAAAAAAAAAAAATATATATATATATATGATGAACATTATCAAAATGAATACTTCTGGTCTTGAAATTATACCATTTTATTTTTTAAGATTTATTTTTATTTATTTATTAGAGAGAGGGAGAAGGGCCTCTAGCCACTGCAAACGAACTCCAGATCCATGTGCCACCATGTGCATCTGGATTATGTGGGACCTTGAGAATCGAACCTGGTTCCTTAGGCTTTGCAGGCATGCACCTTAATTACGAAGCCACCTCTCCAGCCCTTGAAATTATATCATTTAAAGACATAGATATGCAGATACAGATAGATATAGCTGATGTAGATTATAGATATATAAATATAGATATAGGTTAGATATAGAAATAGATACAGATAGATATAGACATAGACAGTCAAGATTAAAACTGGGAGAACATATTCTGAGCATGTGGTAGAGTGCTTGGATAGAATGCACAAGCCTTTGGATTCAGCCAGGCGGGCATGGTGGCACATGCCTTTAATCCCAGAGCTCAGGAGGCAGAGGTAAGAGGATTTCCGTGAGTTCACGGCCACCCTGAGACTCCATAGTGAATTCCAGGTCAGCCTGGGCTAGAGTGAGACCCTACCTTGAAAAACCAAGTAATAAATAAAATAAAATAAAAGACTTTGGGTTCAATTTTCAGTACCACACACAAGAAAAGGAAAAATCTTTATGTACACTGATATTTTCAGGGTCCTGATATTTCCCAATCCAGATATCTATAGGGAAATAATACCCACTTTTTACTATAAATAGGTTTTATGTATATTAGAAATTAATTGAATGTTGATAAAAATTTTCAATGATTCTCTAACCTGAAGAAGCTCTTGATGAGTTTTATATGTTGTTTCAGATACAACTATATATATGGAGAGTAAAATGGAATCTTCTCTAAAATAATTTTTTTTATAAAAATGCCTTTTACTTAATTTTTAATGATAAGAAAAAAATTAGCAAAATATAATGAACACATATCAATTTTATACAATAACTAAGGACCAACATCTTTATTTCTATACCAGCTATAAAATATCTGTTGTGTTAAGTTCAACTTCAGAGTACATAACTAAAATGTCTGCATTCACTCTGCCAACCTGGCAAGTATTATGTTCAAAATTTCAGTCATTAATCAGTATGATTAAATGCCGAAAATTCTATTTTTCTTACTCTTTTGGGATAGGGTGATATGTTTTTTTGTGGTACTGACCTGTATTTTTATTATTGTTTTTGGGGGGGAGGTATGTCAATTTTTCAACCTCAGTTATTCAACTTTAAAAAAGGTATAATAGTACTCAGCACATAACATAGTCAAAAAGAACAAAGTAGGCAACAATGACTACCCAATAAATGTTAGCTATTGCTATAAATATTCCTACTTATTTTTTCTTCCCAACAATAACTGCTGCTCAAAGTACATCTTAATAATGATAACTGCTTTGAAGAATAAGGTCAAATTCATGGTATAAGTAACTCTAAAGAATGCGTAGGTCATACTTTGAAGAGCCTATATAAAAATGAATCAAATTCCTATATGCTATGTCTGCCAGAGCTGACTGTATACTATCATACAAAGCGGTCATAGGATTAGATATTCCCTAAAGCTGTCACAATTCTTAGGGCTTTTTTTCCCTTCTGAACTAACTTCAGAGAGAACACATTCTCCAATATTCTTCTTCATGTCATAACCAGTAAGCCTAGTTGTCATTTTTGAAGCGTTTTATTGCTAATTGCAATAGAGGACTAGATAGTGCTTAATAGAGAATTATTAGCTTACTAAATTACAAATTACCACAAACTTGAAATATATTTTGCCACAGTTCTAAAAAGTAGAAGTTTGAAATCAAGGTGGCAACCTTGATGCTCTCTTTTAAATGTGTAGAGAAGCAAGTCCTTCTTCCTTCTTCTTAGCTTCTGGTGGCTGGCAATCTTTGATGTGCTGTGGCTTGGAGCTACAATAACTATAATTCTGTTTCTGTCATCCCACAGCCTCCTTCCTTCAGTGGGTCTGTTCTCTTTGGCTCTGTATCTTTTTTTTTCTTTTCTCATAAAGACACCTTACCCTGGGGGTTAGAACTGTTAATCCACTATCCCCTATTTCAACTTAGATTACACCTATAACAATGTTAAGGAAAAACAAGGTCACATTACATGGGGTAAGACTTGACACCTTGTTAAGGAATTGTGTGACATCACAATGCCCCCCAAAACCCTAAAGCTACACACTGTGACATCATAATGCCCAACTGTAACATCTCAGTGCCTCAAGGTGACAACATAAACCTCCACTGCTATATCAAAATTCTCTACTGTCACATAACAATGTCAATAAGGGACAGCACAGTCCCACTGTGATATCGTAATGCTGTACTGTAATAACACAATGCCTCACTGCCACATGACAAGACCTAAAAGTGGTATTATAATGCCTAAGGGTCAAATTACAATGTCAACTGTGACATCACAAGGCTCCAATGATATCACAGTAACATCACAATAGCTCACTGTAAAACACAATGCCCCACAGTGACATCACAATAACAGACTGTGACATCCCAAATCCACAATTGAGAATTCTGTAAATTAAGAAGGTGTACAAAGCTCTCCTATCTCTGTCCATATTCTGCAGATCTGATGCTGGAAATCCTTTAGGGTACCTTGGTCCCTCATCTATTTCTGTGGACAGCATTTTTTAATAACCCTAGAATCTTAACTCACAGCTCCTAAAAAGTTCTTCCTTTGCAAAAATTTCTTATCTCAGGAATGAGGCATGACAATATAACTAGTATAAATTCTATATAAACTGTAAACCACTCACTCTCATTTATGCTATATAATGTTTCTCAGGTGACCTCCTGAGTAGGTATTATCTTTAAATTGAACATCTATGTCATGTAAAAAAAATTCCTTATGACTTCTCATCATACTGTATCTACATTCCTATGTATCTGAGACCATTTTTTATCACTCAAAAATCTTCTATAAGCATTGATTTTTTTAATATTTCAGAGACAGAGAACAAGGTAGATAGAATGGGCACACCAACACCTCTAACCACTGCAAATGAACTCCAGATGCATGTACCACCTTCTGCATCTGGCTTTATAAGGGTACTGGGGAATCAATCCAAGGCCCATAGGCTTGCAGGCAAGAATTACAGTACAGAGCCATTTCTCAAGCCCTATAGTTGCTTATTTCACTGCCGCCACCACCACCCCCGCATCAATTGTCATAGATACAAACTACCTGCACATCTCTACAACTAATCACTACTTAAACGGTGATGTTTGATTCCTGTTTTAATATATTTAATAAATTATATAATTCATATATTTTAACCTTTAACTATATTACATTCTAGATTACTCTGCAACACTTCTTATAGGTAGTATGTGCACTACTGTGTGTGGGCACATGTATATATGTAGGTCCGAGGTCAACATCAGGTATCTTCCTCAATTGCTCTCCACTTCAGTTTCTTTTTCTGAGATTGTCTCTCACTGAACCTGGAGCTCAGGGATTTGTGAGGTCTGGGGATCGATCAAATTCCAATCTTCATGCTTGTGCAGCAAGCACTCTTACCCACTAAGCCATCCCCCCCAGCACTTACTTCCATTTTTTTAAATTATGAACAATGCTTTTGAACAACTTACTACTGGATCATAAGTTAACATTATTTCTCCCTTTTATTTTAGCCTTATTGAAATATATTTCTTTTTTGAAATATATTTCTTATGTCATGAAAATCAATCACTTCAAGTACACAGTTCAATAAATTTTAGAGTACTTATACAGCTGTATAATCACAACTGCCTAATTCCAAAATGTTTTAATTATGTCAAAAAGAAATTCCATGCTCATCAATTTCTATTCCCCCATTTCAACCCTAATAATCATGAAGCTACTTCCTATAGTTCAATTCCAATATAGCCAGTGACTGACACTCTCTGGATTTTCCAATTCTGCCCATTGAGCTAGGATGAGGAGCTAGGGAAAGCTTCCATCCATAATCAACAGGCTCCATTGTAGCCCTTATGCCACATCTCAGCAGTGGCTCCTGAAACCATGTGCATGTACTGATCACTCCATACATTTTTCATGCTTCTGAAACCAATACCAGGTATGCAGGACACAGCCATAGTCTTAACTCACAGAGGAAATAAATCATGAACTTGAGGAGCAGGTCCCTTCTCCAGTCAACTCTTTTCCAAAAGAGTTTGCATTTCTATCATAGTCTTTCCTCAGGCATCCTCTCCATTGTTTTAATGTAAAGCAGTTGGGCAATCTTCCTAACATTGCTAATGTGTTTGACAATAGCAGCTTCAGTAACCAGTCTCAACCTGTGCTAGTAATTTTAAAGTTTCATGAGTTTTTCTAACTGAAAATCTTCAATTTCTCAGTACAGTATCTTTAGCACATCAGTCCTTTACAAATTTAACCTTGATCAAACTCTCTGGGCCTGGGCAGCAGAATGCAGCCATCCCTTATGCTAGTAGTCCAGTTCCAACAAAGTCCTCTGCAGTCTTTCCTTCCCCTTAGAAAATTAATAAGCCAAACCTGCAAACACCATCCTATTTACACTTAGCATTTTCAAACTCTCATCAGAATAGTCCATAATTCTTGGCTTGCCACTACAGAAGGCATATTCAGTTGCAAGTACCAAATCCATGCTCATTCTTCCAAAACAAAATTCCAAAAAACCAAAATCCACATGGTCAGATTCATCTCACTCCACATTCCGGTACCAATTTCTGTAGTAGACAGCTTCAGATTTGCTGAGATGAACTTCCAGACCAGGCAGTTATGGAAGAAGGGATTTATTGAAGATAGAGAGGAAGTTCCATAATGAGAGAAGAAGTTGGCCTGCTTTCAAAGGTACAAGCAAAGAGAAAGCACCAAGCCAAAAAAGAAAAAAAATCCCCAAAACTACACCACAAACAAGTATACTTCAGGAACTCCAGGAACTTTGCATATCTTTAGACTGGAATTACAAATCCATCACCACACTTTAGGGCTGGACCCTAATATCCACCCAGTGACACTTCCTGTAGATCCAAACTACAAACTAATAAAACACTTAATATATTGGGGGCCATCTATTCAAACAAAGAAACACACACACACACACAGTTACAATCAGGTGTGCACTGTTGGGAGAAATCACCTGACAAAGAGCAACTCGTGGGAAAAAAGGTTTATTCTGGCTTACAGACTTGTGGGGAAGCTCCATGATGGCAGGGAAAAATGATGGCATGAGCAGAGGGTGGACATCACCCCCCGGGCAACATCTGATGGACAACAGGAACAGGAGAGTGTACCAAACACTGGCAAGGGGAAACTAGCTATAACACCTGTAAGCCCACCCCCAACAACAGACTGCCTCCAAGAGGCATTAATTACCAAATCTCCATCAGCTGGAAACCTAGCATTCAGAACACTAAAGTTTATGGGGGACACCTGAATCAAACCAACACACACACACACACACACACACACACACACACACACACACAATTATGCATGTAAAAATGTATCTAAGTATATAATTTAAATATATAAAACTTTGTATGCTATTTGTTCTAGTTATTGTACATTTACTTTAGCTCTTGGTGTCATAACTAATTTAAAGTTGAACTCTCGAGTAGTTGTATACTACTGATGTTTCATTATAACTTCAAATATAATTTTTGGCTCCCTGTACATATTTGGTTTAGAATGTACTAAAATGTTCTAATCTTTTTAAAACTGAATTGAAGTTCAAATAGCACAACACCCTGACAAGATGTACACACCAGTACAATAGTGGCACATAGCCTTGGTGGGTAACCAGTAGCTTTCTGATTGGCCAAGAGATCTGCTCAGTGTAAAGGAACCCTTATCTGGAACTGGGAACCAGGTAAGAATCCTATGGAGGACAAAGATTATCTCTCCAATGTCAAGCTCCCACTAATCTTGGGCTACAAGAGGAACTACATCCATCAAATTCTCTATAAATTAATAACGCTCATCCCATTTAACCTGTGCTGACTTCACTCTCCATTGGAGAATCTGTTTTTCTTTTTCAGACAGTAGCAAGACCCTTGTACTTCAGCCAAGCTCCAACTGAAACCACAGAGGAACTGGGGAGGTGAACAAGAATGCAGCTTCCATGATGAACCTGACACTCAGCGCCAGGGTGAAGGAGACATACCCTGAGGATACTCAGCACCTACCAAAGCAGAGATCGAGAGGCTCCTAAGAGCCCGTCACTGAAGTAGACTTAAAACACACCCAACACAATTCAGGGAATTTTGCAGAAGAAGGGGCAGAAAGACTGTTAGTGCCACAAATTGGGACATCATACCCAGAAGCATTGCCTCTCCCCAATAACTGACTGCTGTTCCCATAACGCATAACCCACAATCCCCATGGAGAATACCTGAAACCCCACTGAGGAGGGCTCCCAGTGGAATAGGGACAAGGATGAGAGAAAGGATGGCATCAACACATGATGTATCCATACTTAGTTTATCTGTAATTAATAAAAAAAAAAAAAGTCTGTCACCAAAAAAAAAAATCAACTCTGACACTAGAAAAAGTCATACACAAACAAGTAAATAAATGAGTACCGAATTATGTGTACCAGGATTTATAAAAATGGTAGAATGAAACATTTTTAAACAAACCTAAAATTATTCCTCAAACTATATACAAAATGACAGCCATTTTGTAAATGTAAAACACTTAGCTGACTTTGCTGCTTAAGTTTTAAGTAATTTAACTTTTAAAAATAGGGCTGAGGAGACTGCTTAGTGGTTAAAGATGCTTGCTTCAAAATACATACACACCTATACACATATACATATATATGCTATATATATTTTCACAGTTGTGTCTAAACTCCCTGAAATTGACATTTTCAATCTATGTGTCATATTCTAGGGAAAAGCCCCAAGTTTTTCTGGTTTGTTAGAGGACTGCGACCTACCCCTACTACCAACAACCACCACCAAAAATTAAAAAACACCAGGAGTGGTGGCACATGCCTTTCATCCCAGCACTTGGGAGGCAGAGGTAGGAGGATTGCGGTGAGTTCAAGACCACCCTGAGACTACATAGTGAATTCCAGGTCAGCCTGAGCTAGAGTGAGATCCTACCTCGAAAAACCAAAAAAAATAAATAAATAAAACAACTAAAAACCTGAATGCTAGATGCTGAGCATAAGGCTCATGCAGAATTATCACACTGGAAACGAAATAAAGAGATAGTCTATGGACAGATTGATTTATGCTGTAAATGTCTTGGGATGATCCTAATTCCTAATATACTGGGACTGGTGGGAGGTATCATAATACACAAAGAAACCAAAAGTTAGTGAAGAGAGCTTTCAATCAATGATTGCTTTTATGCTTCGGATCAATTATCAGAGTTTGTTCTCCAACAGTCATTGGCTTTAGTCTTTTCAAAGTCTAAACAGTATTCATAAATCCATTATTAAATGTATGTATTAACAGGGCCTGACCAAGAACAAAACAACTATATTTTAAAAGGAAATCTATCAATAACTTACATCTTTTGCAGCCCATTATAAGTGCTTTCAACTTGTCGCTTTCCACTCCACGTGACCATCACAACATAGCCCTTGGGAGAACACCGTTCTTTACACGGAACCTTCAGGACTCAATTCGTGAGGTGTGGTTGGCCGTCCACTAGGTTTGCTTGGAAGCCTTTTCCACTCCGTAAAACGCATGTAGAAACGTGTCTGATGGTGTCAGTAGTAAAAGAGGGGAAGAGAAGAGAGATCAGCGGGGTGTAAAACAGAGGTGCGGCGAGTGTAAGGACGAAGGCGCTACAGGGCTGCTCCCCCGGCGGGAAGGAAGCTGGGGCGGGGGGGAGGCCAAAGGTATCAGTATAGGTTTCCTTCAGCCGCAAAACGCGGGCTTCTCAGGGGCGAAGAGACCGACCTGAGGTAAAAAAGCCAAGAGGCCTCGGGGTCCTCCAGCGCCGGCCCCTTTTCCCGCTTCTCCCCGGGTCACTCACCACTGGGTCAGAGCTGCCGGCCCAGCTCCTCGCAGCAGCTCGCGGGCTCCGCGCCTTCCACAGCCTCAAAGTCTCGCGCGCCTTTCAGAGTGACAGACGGACGGGCCAATGGAAGCCCAGCTTTCCTCAGACGGCCGGGCAGCGGGTGTGGCCAATTAAGAGGGTGGGGCAATACTTTGTTGCCTGGACAACAGCTTCCGAGACCCGCAGGTTTGGGTTGATTTCTCAAAGGAGGGCCAAAATCCTCAAGAAAAGCTTCCTCGGGCTGGCTTTTGCCTCAGAGTAAAGGGGGCAGGGTGCGAGGGACACATCTGTTTCCTTCACCCTCTCTCACCTGAGCAGGTTTACCTGTGCAGTTATCTCGTGCAAGTTTCTTCCTTTCCCTTGGGTACGCAAGCGTGGGGCAACTGCCACCTTTCACGAAGGCTGCTGAAACAGAAAACAGAAAATTCGAATCTGTAAGCATTCAGCAGTTTTCTCGCTAAGTGAGTGTGTTGCACTCTTAGCTCCTCCCCATTTCGTGGCTTTTAAACGTTGAGTGCAATCCCAGTTACAAATTTATGGTGGTTCCTTTTTTTCTTTGTGTGTGTGTCTTGACTGAGACAAGGACACACACTGTGTAGCTCAGGCTGGCCTCCACTTAACATCCTCCTGCCTCAGCCTCCGCAGCTGTGGTATTACAGTGGGCCCACATGTTGACCAAGTTCTGGTTCTTTCTGAACCCAGAATAGAATCTGGCCCAATAATGCACAGAAAAGTTGAATTTTATTTTCTGAAACGCTCTCTCAAAGATCCTGTGACCTAATTTCTTAGTCGTCCAGAAATGGAAAGTTAAGAGAGACAGGTGATTTGAGCCGACATTCTAAGATCCAACCAATTCAGCTGAGTCTCCTTTTCTTTAGGAAAATCTTTTTAGTCTAAAAGAATTTATTCAACTATATTAAGCATTGGTCCTTGAGTTCAGCACTCATTTGGTGTTGATTGTCTAGCATAAGTAAAAAGTTGAAATGATAGAGGGAAAAAAATGAAAGCTTTCCACAGATAATTCTGTAGCTTTTATGTAAAATCTTACCATTTTAAAATAACATCTTTAAACAAACCACAAATATCATTGTTAACTTCTTGTGGCCAAAAGAAAAATTCCTTTACTTGCTTATCAAAAGTTTCTAGCTCTAAAATTAAAGTGAAAGAAAGTGTTTATGAAATCATTAGATATATGTGTTTAGTTACCTGCCAACTCCTTTCTTAAAATTCTTCCAAGTTCCTTGCTGATGAACACTTTCCAATAGCTTGGATGACATTCTGAATAATTTCCTCAGCTTGAAGAATGGAAACTTCATTAAATAAAAAATGAAATAGGTTAGAATACTTAGATATGAAACATTAATGAACTGAATAACACATTCTGAAAAGAGGAGGCTCTTAAAACACAGGACACCTGCATTGTAGAGCCATACAATGTGATATGATTTGACAGAGGCATGAGATTACAAAAATGCCCAAAGTTTTGATACAAAATTTCTGTGCTTATATAGATCTTTTGAAGATAAACCAACTGAGCAGAAGACCATAATAATGAACCAAAGTATCCTCTTAGGGCCAATATTATACTGAATAAAGTCAGTTAAACTATTATCTATCTGATGAGGGAAGAAAAGCCTAAATTTTGAAAGGACATGGGGCATTGTTTTAAACTTTTAAATATAAATTTAAAATTATAATGGTTTTACAGATTAGAAAGCAGAGAAAGACAACTAATGGCTCTAAAACACAAACTTGTACAATATGCTGGTTCAATTGTTGTATTTTAGTACTAGTTCTTAATCTTTTACCATGCCAAATTGGTAGAATAAATTTTATATATGTAAATATGCATAGGGAAAAAAGTATTATATAGACAGTTTAGCACGATTTATTGATGATTTCAGGCATCTCTGGAGGTCTTAAAATACAAGTCTCATAAATGAGAGAACATTGTATACATAACTGATTTTTTTTTTTTTTTTTTTTTGAGGTAGAGTCTCATTCTAGTCCAGGCTGGCCTGGAATTCACTATGTGGTCTCAGGGTGGCCTTGAACTCATGGCAATCCCCTACCTCTGCCTCCTGAGTGCTGGGATTAAAGATATATGCCACCATGCCTGGCTCATACTTTAATTTTTATATAGCTTTATCCTTTAAATAATTTAGAACTTCAAAACAATTTCTTGTCAAGTTGCATGCACTGATTAAGCAAAGACTCCTCAAGTACAGCTAGAGAGCAAATGAAGCAAAAATAATAATAAGATAAAAGTAAGAAGACTATAAAAATTTACAATGTCCTTTGGGAAGGACGAAATGATTTTATCCAGTCAGAAATTTTACTGGAGGTATTTAATACAATAACAATTACTATTTACATGGTCCTTACTTCCTATTGTGAAGCATTAATCAATGTGCTATATGGTAGTTACTTACATATATTCATAGCTCTTCCACATCCAGTCTAAAATACCCCAGAATGTGTAAGTCTTTATATGCTTCAGGATGGTGCTAACTAAAAGAAGGCACTAGAGGAGCTTTTTGAAAATATGCTTTGCCTATTGCTAGAAGATTCTAATTTAGTAGGCTTGAAAAGATGGGAGAAAATCTGTTTTAGACATGTTTAGCCACTTAATAATCCTGATGATCAGATTCATTTGAACATACTTCCCTAAAACACCTAGTATATAGTATGCACTCAATAAGTTCTTGTCACATTAAATGAGTAAAATAGTGATTTAGTAAGATTAATAAGACCCCAGAGTGCAGGACAAATTAGAATTAGAAATGTCCTAGAGGCACGAAAATCCCATTAGCACATCCAGCTAAGAGATGAAGAAGACTACCAGACTACCATGGAGGTGATAGGAAAGAAACAAATGAGAAACAATGAAAAGGTAGAATGAACAGACTGTGATTCAACTGGTCAAATCCTGTTCAGTTAGTCCAGGGTGAGGCATATGAATCTTCATCTTTTACAACCTTCCTCATGATCTTGGCTTGGGCTATTCAGTCTATTTCAATTTAAAACTTCACCTTAAGGATGTACTGATCTATTAACAAAGGTGACTGGGGAAGAAGGGTTTTAGAAAAACAATTCTAAAGATTGAATCTTGAATGACAAGTATGATTAAAACCAGTTAGAGACACTAAGAATTTGGTTTAGAGAGAAATGATTCACTTAAGAAACAATGCATCAAGTAAGAAGTAATATTTAAGAGTCCAGAGAAGAAGTAATGGTAAAGAAAACAAACTGGAAAACCTTTGGGCAATAAAGGATTCTGAGAGACAGAACAAAGAAAAAGAATTGCACAGCATAAAAATTAGAGGGGCATTTCTCTCTTGAAGGATCTTAATGGTGGTTTGGTTCAGGTGTCCCTCAAAAACTTAGGTGTTCTGGATGCTAGGTTTCCAAGCGGATGGCAATTGGAAATTAAAGCCTCCTGGAGGCTCTGTATTGTTGGGGGCAGGGTTATGGGTGTTATAGCCAGTTTCCCCTTGCCAGTGTTGGCACACTCTCCTGTTGTTATGGACCACCTTATGTTGGCCAGAGGGTGATGTCCACTCTCTGCTCATGTCGTCATTTTCCCTGCCATCATGGAGCTTCCCCTCAAGCCTGTAAGCCAAAATAAACCTCTTTGTTCCCACAAGCTGCTCTTGGTTGGTTGGTTCAATTCTTCAGGTCCCATGTAAGCCAGATGCACATGGTGGCACATGCACCTAGAGTTTGTTTGCAGTGACTAGAGGCCCTGGCACTCCCATTCTCTGTCTGTCTGTCTGTCTGTCTGTCTGTCTGTCTCTCTCTCTCTCTTCCCACCCTCCCACTCCCTCTCTCTGTTTCTAATAAATAAATAAATAAATATCTTAAAAATCAATGAAAATTAAAATTAATAATTAATAAAATTAGGGGCTGGAGATGTGCCTTGGTGGGCAAATTGCCTGCATAGTATACATAAAGCATTGGGTTGAATCTCTAGCACTACATAAACCAAATATGGTGATGTACCCCTGTTAGCCTAGCACTCCAGAAGTAGAGACCAGGAGATGGAATTTCAATGTCCCCCTTAGCTCTGTAACAAGTTCAAGGCCACCTTGGGCTACATGAGACCCTGTCTCAAAACTGATAATAAGATTAATGACTTGTATTTAAAACTCAGGTCTCCTTTTAAAAGAGTGCATATAAAAGCTTGGTTAGGTAAATCTCAATCTCAGAATCCTGCTATATAAAATGTAAAACAACAATATCTGCTTCAATAAAATTTAGTATAGATATATAATGTGAAGTATTGCCTTTTGCACCATAAGCATTCAGTAAGTGGAAACTTTTTGTTGATTATATAACATAAAATTCATTTGACTGTTCTAAATTTTTAGTTTTTCTCTTGCAAAGAGAACTAGTTGTATGTTCTTCTTATACAACTCTCAAGATTAGGTTTATCAGAAAATTTGGATCACTAGAATATCTGGTGGTTAGTGAGACCCTGCCTCAACAAAATAACCTCTAATCTTGATGCTTTTAAATTTCTATAGTTTGTCTAAAATACTGAGCATTATTCTTTGACAGTGAGGTGGCAAAGTCTTCTCTTACTTAGGCAGTTCTTGTTCACAATATGTTCACAAATTTATTTTCACTTCATTTTCAAGTTTTATATAACAGTATGTACAAGTAATAATAGAAAGAGGTTCCTTGTGTTTGTACTTAATTTCCCACAATGTTAACTATTTCATGTATTAATACAGTACCATGGTATTAAGAAATTACCATCTACTGACCTTACTCAGAATTCACAATTTTAGCATGTGCTGTTTTATGTCTGTGCTCATGGATTTGATTCATTGCACTTATATCCTATAACTCCCACTATCATTAACATAAAAACTTCATTCACATGAATTCTTCATGAAATATTTTGATGGCCACAATATTTGTATCTATATGCTACTTGTCTATAGAAGTCATATTGTCATTCTCTGTGTCTAGAATTTTGTCATTTTGAGAGTCTAATAAAAATGGATCAATGGTTGTGATTTGGGAAATAGATAAGCTTTATATTTTACAAAGTTTACATTTGGGTTGGGCTCTGTGTCAGTGAAAGATTGCTTTGAAAAGAATATGTGAATACCTGGCATTGATCCCCAGCACCATGAAAAAAACTTAGGTATATACATGTATATATGTACATATTCACATATACATGAAAAAGTAAAAACATTTAAAAAAAACAATCTAAGCCTCCATCAAATTCATATATATGAGAGATATGCCTGATTCCTGTTTCTAAAACTGAATATTATAAGAGAAGGACTGAAGGAGTAAAATCTCATGATAGCAATTAATATTGTCAAAGACTTAATATTTAAAATTCTTACACACATGGTTCTTAATTTCTGAACACAGCACTTTTCCTTTTAAAAATGATTCCACAAATATCACTGCTGTCTTATAAAAATATGTCCAGTTTCACATCTTGGATGCATTTTTAACTGACATCAATGAGTAGGAACAAAATCTATAAAGAAAAGAGGGAATCATGAAAAACTTTGGACATTTTTCCCCAAGGCTTAATCCCACTAGAAAAAATAAAACAAAACTAGAGGGTAAAAACTATCATAACCAACTATTTTGTTTTGCTAAAAATTGAATACGTATTTATAGCAACTTGTGTAGCACTTGATGTGTGGAGAAATTGCAGAAAGATAATATGTGGGGTTCATGCATGGATCACTTACC
Source organism: Jaculus jaculus (assembly GCF_020740685.1). Classification (NCBI taxonomy): domain Eukaryota; kingdom Metazoa; phylum Chordata; class Mammalia; order Rodentia; family Dipodidae; genus Jaculus; species Jaculus jaculus. The sequence goes on from NC_059102.1 coordinate 275,716,277, forward strand.
ACTCTCTTCAGCCTTACCATAACCATAGAGATAGTGGTGGCACTTCTGCAATGTCTGGCTATTGCCATAATGTGGCAAGAAGGACTTGTTTTAGAAGTATGATAGTGTTGTGTATTTTGAGCAATATGGTATTTCCTTGAAGGACCAGCAAAGATACTTTTAATTATCTCCCTCAGGTTATAGCAACTTCTTCATGGCAACCATCAGAAAATTTTCAGGCACACATTTGTTTTTAAATTTTATATCCATGGCCTTAAGTAAATCTGTTGAATCATGGCCTGACTACAGAGAAAATGGAAAAGGAACTTCTGTGACTAGATCACAGTTGTAGCCTTCAACAAGTACAAATAAGCATTCTCAAGAAGGTTTAAAATCGGATGGCCAAAGTTGCCTTATTGTTATATTCAAAATGTCTAATCTTTAATAACAAAGTAGCCATACAAGCATTCAAAGAAACAAAGTATGGCCAGCACACAGGGGCTGTTTTATTAAACAGAAGTCATCTGTAGAAAACACAAACATTAAAACCATATGTTTTAAAAATATTTTTATTTATATATTTATTCACAAGCAGAGAGCCAGGGTAGAATGGGTACATCAGGGCCTCTTGCCACTGCAAATGAACTCCAGATACATGCACTACTTTGTGCATCTAGCTTTATGTGGGTACTGGGAAATCAATCCCTCGATGTCAGGCTTTGTGAGCAAGTGCCTTTAACTGCTGAGCCATCTCTCCAGCCCAAAATCATCTATTTTAAAAATGCTAAATGACTAAACGGAAATATGTGGAAAAATGAACTAAGGAAAAAAATCATAAAATCAGCATATAAAACAAGGCATATCAATAAAGCAATAAAAATCACACAAAGATGGGCTTGGTGGTTAAGCGCTTGCCTGTGAAGCCTAAGGACCCCAGTTCAAGGCTCAATTCCCCAGGACCCAAGTAAGCCAGATCAGAAGCACAAGATGGCACATGCATCTGGAGTTCATTAGCAGTGGCTGGAGGTCCTGGTGCGCCCATTCTCTCTCTCTCTCTCTCTCTCTCTCTCTCTCTCTCTCTCTCGCTCGCTCGCTCTCTCTGTCACTCTCAAATAAATAAATAAAAATAAACAAAAAATTTTAAACTTGCATAAAGACATCAAATAGAAAATCCACGAATGCAACTTTCAATATCTGAAATTAAAATTCTCACATGAAGAACCAGAAAAGCAAATCAGGAAACATGATGATAAGGCAGAGGAAATTATCCAATATGTGAAGTAGAAAGGAAAAAGAATTAGGCATTTATCTGGAGCCATCAAGCATACCAACACATGCATCAAGGAAGGCTCACAAGGAAAGGGGAGAGAAAGGGGCAGAAAAATCATTTTGAAAAAGTAATGCTGAAGAAATTTCCAAATTTGATGGAACACATGAACATTTATATCTATAACAAAGCAAAGAAATTAAATGAACTCAAATAAATGTATAGCAAGATACATTGAAGTCATTCTCCAAAGAGAAAAACAAATTCGAGAAGTCAAAAAGAGAATTGACTCGTCAAAGAATCATCATAAGATTTATGGTTAATTTCTAATTAGAAACTATGGAAGTCAGAAGGAAGTGGGATGGAATACATATATTATATATATATTATATATATAATATATATTATATATAGTAGAAATAAAGAGTTGTCAACCAATTCTATTACCTGGAAAATATATCCTAGATTGATGAAGAAATTAAGATACTTCCTGATGAATAAATGTAAGAGAATCTATTACTAGTGTGTTTGCCTTAGGAATACTGCTGGAGTCATTTAGACTACAATGAAAGAAAATCCAGGCTATACAAAGAAATGAAAAAGAAATGCACGGAAAGATAACTAGGCAAATATAAAAATCAATATTATTATTCTTTTGGTGTATGATTTTTCTCTTTAGCTTTGATTTAAAGGGTAAATGTTTAGAGCAATAATTTTAAATTTATCTTAAAGGCTTGAAATATAGCTTAGTGGTAGTGCTTTTTAATAGTGTGCACAAGTACTTCTATGTGATGCTCAGCCCTAGGGAAAACAATTTAGATTTATGTTAATACTATAGAGTGTGAAAATATGTACTTTGTGAAGACAATTGCAATAGAGATGGGGATATGTAAGTACAGAGTATACAGAAACTAAATTGGTTGGTATTCAGATTATGTCATAATTTAACATATTAACTATAGTCCCTAAAGAAATGTATTTATACCCAAACATATTAATTGTAGTGGTTTTGACAGTAGGTAAACTAAACAATGATGACAAAGAAGTTCTGGTTGGAAAAACATAATACATAGAAAATAAATCTCTGAATGGTTGGTGAAAAGCTTTAGAAATAATTATTTTAAATGTAAATGACTTATATTCTGTAACTGAAAAGCAAGAATTGTCATGATGTGCTGAAAAATTATATATCTGTATATTACCTTCAAGAAAGTCACTTTAGATACAAAGATACTAAAATGTTGAAAGCAGTAGGGAGAGAGAAGGATATTCCATTAAAAAATGTAACCAAAAATGGCTGTAGTATTATAAAGTAGACTATAAGTTATAAAAGTTTGTAAGGACAGAGAAGGTGATACATTTATAAAAGGTCTTGTCAATAAACCAAATATAATAAAGTTATATTCTTATGACAACAAAGGCTCAAATACATGAAGCAAATTCTGACAGAATACAAAGAAGAAATATCATATTTTATAATGCTATATTAATATTTGGAGGCTTCATACCTCATTTTCAATAATGGATAAAATGAGACACATTACCATTTAACAGAGGACCCAAGTAACAACTTAAACTACATAGTCTCACAAACATGAGCAATACTCCTTCCCCTCCCAACAATACCAAAATGTACAATTTTCATTTTCTCTTCTTTTCCTTTCTTTCTTTCTTTCTTTCTTTTTTATGAGGTAGGGTTTCACTCTAGCCCAGGCTTACCTGAAATTCACTATGTAGTCTCAGAGTGACCTCGAACTCACAGTGATCCACCTACCTCTGCCTTTCAAGTGCTGGGATTAAAGACATGTGTCATCACGCCTGGCTAAAAATGCACATTTTTCCAAGTACATGTTGAATATTTTTCGATAATCTCATGTTAGACTCAAAGTCTTAATAAATGCATAATATTACAATCATACATAATATTTTCTCCATCAATAGAAGTATTGTTATTTGAAAATGGAATGCTCACAACAAACTCTTATATTGGGGAGTAAGGGAGTAGGTGGAAAGATAATAGACTTTTGAAAAGTGACTGGGTCTTAAGAGCTCTTACCTAATCAAAGTATTAATCATTTGATAAACTTCTAGTATGCTAGAATTATTTGCTGGTGAAAAAAATAGGAGATGTGAACTAACTTGAGTAAGGTGGTTGCTGTGATTCTTTTGGGCTATATCTCGCCATAGGCCCTTCTGATAGTCCCAGTCTTTGCTTTCTCTGGCATGTGTTAAGGATTGTCACCACATGATCTTTCAGCATGATGATCCTCATCCTCACAGACCCAGAATCAGTGGAGCCAATGACCATGAGCTGAAACCATGTGCTGAAATGAATCTCTTGCCACCTAAGTGGTTTATGTCAAGTATTTGTCATAGGGTGAAAAGGGCTGACTAACACAGTTTTGGTATGAAGTGTCCTCCCCAAATGCATTCATGAATTGGTCCCATGTACAGCAGTGTCATGAGGTGGGGCTTTAAGAAGTGACTGTATCATGAGAGTACTGACCAAAACAATGGATTAACTCACTGATGACTTCATAGCTAATGGACTATCAGAAGGCAGAACCTAGTTAAAGGAATTAGGTCACTTGGGGTGTGTCCTCAAAGGGTAATTTTTGTATCCTGGTCCCCACCCCTTTTCTTCTCTCCAAAAGGTGAGTCTCTGTTTGACTACATGCCTCTCTCTATGGTATTCTGCCCCACCACAGGCCTATAAGAAATGCAGCCAAGACACCATGAACTAAAACCATGAGCAAAAATAAGTCTTTATTTCAAATTGGGTCCCTCACATATTCTGTCATGCTGATGAAATGATAACAAACATGAATGAGAGAATTCATTAAAAGGAGAATTGGAAAACTTAAATCAATATGGAATTTAAATAAACATAAAATTCAGCACAAGATAAAACTAAAGATAGGCCAGAATTGTTAGAAAACAGTGCTAAAAGAAGTTTTATAGCTATAAATGTCTACATTTAAAGAAAAGAAGAACCATCTCCAGGAACTCAACTGCATACTTTAAAGAACAAGTAAAAGAGGAAAGAGAAGAAGTCCAATTTTTAGAAAAGAAAGAAAACAACGATTAAAGTAGTGCTAAATATGGGCTGGAGAAATGGTTCAGCAGTTAAGGCACTTGCCTGCAAAGCCTAAGGATCCAACTTCAATTTCCTGGCACCCATGTAACACACAAGATGTACAAGGTGGCACATGTCTCTGGAGTTTGTTTGTAGTGGCTAGCAGCTCTAGCATGCCCATTATCTGTTCTTCTATCTGCTCCTTTATCTCTATCTCTCTCTCATAAATAAATATATAAGTAAATAGATAAATAAAGTAGAGGTAAATTATCTAGAAAATGAACAAGAAAAAAACCCAGTAAGTTCAAAAGCTTGTTCTTAATATAAACAACGTGACAAACCTTTAACTAGATTAATAACAGAAAAGAAGTTTCAGGCCAGAGAGATTGCTCAACCATCAAGGCACTTGCCTGAAATGCCTAACGATGCTGGTTTGATTCCCTAGTACCCACATAAAGCAGAAGCACAAAGTGGTGCATGCATCTGGATTTCATTTGCAGTGGCTAGAGATCCTGGTAGACCCCTTCTCTTTCTTCATCCCTCCCTCCCTCCCCTTGTGAATAAATGAATAAATAAATATTAATGAAATAAAATGTTAAAAGAAAGATGTTTCAAAATGTTAAAAATCCAAAAACAGAAAGGGCTTTGTGGGCTAGAGAGATGGCTCAGCATTTAAGGTGTTTACTTCAAAGCCTAGTGACCTGGGTTCAGTTCCCCAGTACCCATGTAAAGCCAGATGCACACAGTGTCTCATGCATCTGGAGTTCATCTGCAGTAGCTTGAGGTCCTGGCATAGCCATTCTCTCCATCCCTCCCTTTCTCTCCTCCTGCAAATATAAATTAATAAATAATAAATAAATAAATATTCTTTTACAAAAAGGAATGTGTAAATCCTGTAGAGATGCTTTGTGGTTAAAGTGTTTGCCTGCAAAGCTTAAGGACCTAGGTTTCCCACTACCCATGTAAGCCAGATGCACAAGTTGGCACTTGCAACTGAAATTTGTTTGCAGAGGCTGGAGGCCCTGATATGCCCATTTTCTCTATCTGCTTCTTCCTGTCTCTCTATCTCCCTCTTGATCTCTCTCAAACAAAATATTTTAAAAAAATGGATTGTTTGAGAATACTGTGAAAAATTGGATGCAATTAAGTTCACTAACCTACATGAAATGGATATATTTCTAAAAATACCCCAAATTGCCAAAACTGCTTAGGAAGAAATAGAAAAGTCCAAATAGTTCTTTCTGTAATAGCTAAAAAGATGATATCAGTAATCAAAAAAAAAAAAAAAAAAAAAGCTTCAGCTGTGTGGTGGCACACGCCTTCAATCCCAGCACTCAGGAGGCAGAGGTAGGAGGATTGCCATGAGTTCAAGGCCACCCTGAGAGTACATAGCAAATTCCAGGTCAGCCAGAGTTAGAGTGAGACCCTACCTCGAAAAACCAAAAAAAAAAAAAAAAAAAGCTTCAACAGTAAAACCCAGAACCACCTGTGGATTCTACCAAATAGAGAAGAATTAACACAAGTCCTTCTCAAATTCTTCTAAAGACATTGAAGAGAGGAATCACTTAGTCGTTTTATGAGACTAGCATTACCCTGATAGTAAAGTTTGTCAGAGATAGTACAAATTAAAGTGCAGAACCGTCCTTTATAAATACATGTAAAGAATCGTCAACTAAATGCTAGCAAAGGGGCTGGAGAGATTACTTAGCAGTTAAGATCTTACCTGTGAAGCTTAAGGCTCCTGGTTTGAGGCTCAGTTCCCCAGATCCCAGGTAAGCCAGATGCAAAAGGTGGTGCATGTATCTGGAGGTCATTTGCAGTGGCTGGAGGTCCTGGTGTGCCCATTTTCTCTCCCTCTCTCTATCTCTTTCTCTCTCTCTTGCACTCTCAAATAAATAAGTAAATAAAACATAAACAAAAAATTTTAAATGCTAGTAAAGTAAATCTGGTAGCATTATATATTATTACCAAATAAAGTTTGGCAGGGTGTCCCACCCAACATAAATTAGTATCATGTTTCACATTAGTATAATGAAATAAAATCACAAAATTGTCCCACTTTTTCCAGAAACACACTCAAAATGGCAAAAGTATTTTGTGATTTCATTTTTAAAAATTCAGGAAATTGGTAACAGAAGGGGACTTCCTCAACATGATAAAGACTGCATATAGGAAAAACCTACAGCTAACATAGTATTCTTTGATGAGGAACTGGAAACTTCTCCTGTAAGATCATACCAGGATATGCAGAATCACTTCTTTGTAACAATACTTCTATTCTTAGAACTTTTACCCTTAGTAACTAGGTGTGAAAATGAAATATAGGAACCTTAATTAGAAATGAAGAAGCAAAAGTATCTTTACTCACAAGTGATATGGCTGTATATTATCCAAAAAATCCAATTAACCTCCCCCCCCAAAGAAAACTCTAACAGATGTATTAAATTTAGTAAAACTGTAGATATACAATCAATATTCAAAAATAAGTTTATTTCTACATACTAGCATTAAATAGATTAAAAATGAAATTATGCAAAGAACTCCATTTAAAATCACATCTAAAAGAATAAAATAAAAGTTTAGGAAGATACTTAACTATGAGGGCACAGGATTATATCTTGGAAACTAAAATATTGTTGGAAGAAGTTCAGACAGAAAAAGATCTCTTGTTAGTGTATTAGGGAATAATGTTATTAAGATAATATCACAACTGAAAAATTACCTACAAATTCAGGTAAAACATCAAGAAAATCTCAGTATCATTTTTATAATAAAACAACCTGAAATTCACATGGAAGTTCAAAGTACCAGAACAAACAAAATAACCTCAAAATGAACAGGTTGATGGACACAAACTTCCTGATTTTTAAAAGGTTTTTAAAAGCTACAATGAAAATGTTTAGGACTAGTATAAGGATATATGTAAAGACCAATGTGGTAGAATTGAGAGCCCAGAAATACATCTTCATTTGTATAGTCAAGTGATTGTCTTGAATGTTTCCAAGTCATTTCAGTGGGAGAAAGATAAGCTTTTCGATCAACGTTACTGTGAGGACTGGATATCTACTTGCAAAAGATTGAATTTGGACTTATGATATAGCCAAATAATAACTCAAACTAGATTAAAGACCCAAAATTGAGAGCTAAACCTATAAAACTTGAAAAAATGCAAGGCAAGGCAAAAGCATATTCTACTGTTGTAACTCACCTCATAATGATATGAGAAAGAGAAAAAAATGCCTCCATGACATGATAAAGGAGAATAAGACAGGTATTATGTAATAATCTTAGGACTTTCCATATTTGATAATGAAGCCAAAACTATGACGGCTACTAAATGACTAACAGGTGAATAGAGCATACACTGTACTAAGAGACAATTCACTTCCAGAGCATGATGGTGTGAGATTTCATTTTGTTACTTAAGAAAAGTGCAATTTAAATGGTATTAACAATTTATTTGGGGAATTTTCCAGGTAACATTGTTGGGCCATTTTTGACAAGGCTAACTGAAACCTTATAAACTGAAATCATACATAAGATGGATTCACTGACAAATTCTGTCAAGCCTTTTAAGGAATATCTAGTACCAACAATTCTCAAACTGTTCAAGGAAATAGAAAGGGAACAAATACTGCCAAACTAATTACACGAAGCCAATGTTTTCCTGATACCAAAACCAGGTTCAGGTAAAGACACATATGCACATGTGCGCGCGCGCGCGCGCGCACACACACACACACACACACAAACTACAGACCAATTTCTCTGATGAATATAAATGCAAAAATTCTTAACAAAGTACAAACAGAATTCAAGGACACATTAAGATTGTATATCATGACCAAGTAGGCTTTAATCCCATAGGTGCAAGTTTGGTTCAACATATGCAAATCAAAAAATAATTCACTATGTAAGCAAACTTAAGGATGAAAATTGTACGATCATCTCTGTTGATGTAGGAAAGGGATTTAAATTTGCTTTCATGATGATAAGTTCTGAAGAAATTAAGAATAGACAGAACATACCTCTAAATAATGAAGGCTATATATGACAAACCTACAGCCAACATTCTGAATGGAGAAAATATTACCTCTAAGATTTGGAATGAAAGGCAGGCATGTGGCTCACAACTTTAATCCCTGCTCTCTCAGCAGGCAGAAGTAGGAGGATTGCTGTGAGTTCAAGGCCAGCCTAGGACTACAGAGTGAGTTTCAGGTCAGCTCTGGACTAGAGTGAGACCTTGAAAAATCAAGAAGAAAAAACTTATGAAATGAAAGTGCCCACTATTTCCACTCCTATAGTATAGTTCTTTAAGTCGTTACAGAGCAATGAGACAAGAGAAAGACATAAAAGGGAAAATATTAGAAAGGAGAAATAAAACTGGAGAGATGGCTTAGTGGTTAAGGCTGTGAAGCCTAAAGACCCGGGTTTGATTCTCCAGATCCCATGTAAGACAGATGCACATGGTGGTGCATGTATATGGAGTTCGTTTGCAGTGGCTGGAGGCGCTGGTGCGCCCATTCTCTCTGTTTCTCTTTCTCTCCTTCTCTGTCTCTAATAAATAAATATCAATAAAAACTTTGAATAACCTCCAAAAAAAACTTTGAAAAAAGAATAAACATTACAAAAAGAAAATATCCCACTTATAGTAGCTTCCCTCTCCAGAAAAAAAAAAACATTAAAATACCTATGAAAATAAGCCTCATAAGTATGTAAATGGCTTCTACAAAGAACACCATAGGACACTGAAAAAAATGAGACCAGATGCAGGGGAGACCATTCATGTATGTGGATTGTCCGAACCACTGATATTTTGAAAACGGCTATATTACCAAAAGTAATCTAGAAATTCAATGAATTCATATCAACATTCTCATGACTTTGGTCTCAGAACTAAAACAAAAAATCACAACAAACCACCAACAAAACAATAATTCATACAGAACCCCAAAAGACCACATGTAGTCAAATCAAATATCAGTAGAAAGAAAACTGCTGGGGTTTCACAATTCCTGATCCAAAATTATAAAGCCATAGGGACAAAGATAGCATAGTAGTGGCACAAAAACAAACACTCAGATCAATAAAATAGAAGACTAAAAAATAAACCCACACAGCTATGGTCACAAGTTTCAACAAAGGCATCAAAAACATGTATCTGAAAAGAGAGCCCATTCAACACATGGTGCTGACAAAACTTGATATCCACCTGGGAAGAATAAAATTAAATCTGCATCTCTCATTCTGCACAAAGATCAATTCAAACTAGATCAAAGGCCTTTATGCAAAGCCAGGAACACTAAAATACTAGAGGAAAACAAAGAGAAAGCAATGGAACTTACAGGTGTAGGTAAGAACTTTCTGAAGAGGACTCTAATAGCATAGTCAACAAGTGGGACTACATGAAATAAAAATAATTTATTCCCCAACATAGGCAATACAATAGAAGCTATAGATTTAGGCAAAAACAGAAAAATTTTGTTGAAAATAACCATAATGAGGCTGGAGGGAAGGCTTGGCAGTTAAGGTGCTTGCCTGCAAAGCCTTATGACCTGGATTTGATTCCCTAGTACCCATGTAAAGACAGATGCACAAAGTGGACCTGCATCTGAAGTGCAGTAACTAGAGACCCTTGCATGCCCATTCTCTCTCTCTCTCCCCCCTCTCTGTCTCTCTGCATGCAAATAAGTAAAATAGTTTTTTTTTTTAAAAAACAGCGCAATAAAACCTAATTCTTTGTATGCTAATAAATAAATTTATGAAGTGGTATATAGATTATGTACACTTGCCAAATGATAATGCATGTTTTCATTTTTTCTGAATTCCTTTTTTACTATCATATAATTGTAATGTTTTGTGTGTGTTTTACTTTCATCATCTTGTGGTGTTAATATCATCTCCCAAAGCAGTGTGCATATACTCCTTGATACTGGCTACTATTGCATTCTTCCTTCCTGCTCCCTGTTCTTCCTCCCCATCCCCCCCCCCCCACCGTCTTGTGCTCTCATCTCTCTCTCTCTTTCTGTGTTGAAGCAGATTAGAATCAAGGTAGTTGTTTTGTCAGCTAGGGACAGGCCTGCAGAAACATGGACTATCGTCTGTTCTGGCAAGACTAGAACTCTAGTCTGATTCAGTCTCATTAAGGATGGAGGCATATGATGGAGAATGGAATTTCAAAGGGGAAAGTGGGGGAGGGAGGGAGGGAATTACCATAGGATATTTTTTTATAATCATGGAAAATGTTAATAAAAAAAATTTAAAAACAAAAAAGGATGGAGGCAATCAGCAAGATTCTTGGTTTTCCCAATTCCTCTTAAACTGTTCCTGGACTTCGAACCTTTGAGTGGGAATCCTTGGTCCTTATGTACCCAAAACCAATCAAGTTCTTTCATATATATTTTTGTCTCAACAATAAGATGTATTCTAACTGGATGCCTAATTTATATAAGTATCTGATTCAAACTTCCATGGGAGATTTTCCCAGTTCTCTTTTCCCCTCCCAACCTGGCTTGGGAGATTTTTTTGGTCTCTTATTCTTACTATCTCTTTAAAAACCTTTCATAGTTTACCCTTCTCTGTAGGTTTGTATTTCTCAATTCTTTGCTAAACATGGACAAGAATTCATGATTTGAGATACACTGGTATGAGGAGTTCTAATCCTACCCTGAGCTCTCTCCTACAGCACTGCTATAGTCTGTCTTACTATGTGGTGGAGGATGACCTTGAATTTCTGATCCTCTTGCCTATACTTCCCAAGTGCTAGGATTATAGGCAAGTTCCATCATAGCCAGCTTAGCAAACATTCATAGCTCAGGTTTCTTTTGTGTCTCTTACATCTAGCACAGCACTATGTACTTTGTCAAATAGTAAACATTTGTGTACTTTTAGTAACTGGTGATTTCTAAGCAAGCCCTGAAGCATATTATAATTGCAACTAGAATTAACACTGAAGAAAATTGCTGCTACACTTAAAAATTCCCATTAGTCAAAGGTGACCTTCCTACATATCCCAAGCAGGTGCAGACCTGACAAAGTGATTCACACCTTTCTAACTCACAACACAAACCTCTATACTTGCCTTGCTTTCTGAACTGCTATAAAGCTAAAGCTACTGAAACAAATAATGAAGACGATGACTTAAGCTATTTCTTACCAAATACAAAACACAATGACTAATTTTATTGGGTGGGTTGGCATACTATTTGTTCTCATGTAAACGCTAAGGTACCACTTCCTATACATGTTTTTTCCAAATCTGAGGGCAGTGTGGAGGAAATCAGCACACTGTATATACTAGAACAACATCATCAGTATTTTTATGTAAGGTTAAGTGTAAAATAACATCATGTCTGAAGCTCAAGAACTACTGTGGGTACTATCCTTATTTTGATGCACAGATCTCAGCCGTATTGTTTACTCTTTTACCATTGACTCTGGGTGATTTGAACGGAAGCAGTTTCTTCATATAAAAATATGCAACATAATAAATTATAGTAAATTTATTATAGTAAGACAATTGATCACAATATGCCTTGAGGGAAGCCACAGAGGCAAAAGAAGATGGCTGCAATTTAGATCACCGTGGATGGCTGCCTCAACCCTTACAGTGGAAAATGTAAAGTCTCTCCATCACATGTATCAATCACATGTATTAATTCAACGGTGATGCTTAAGTTCTGCCTTCAATCACAATAGGAATCCATAGACATTCTTCTTATTTGGGTCTCTGCGGTTGCTTCCAGGAAGGATTAACTAAAGGAGGAAGCCCTTCCTCCCCTCCAGAGTCAGCCTTTCCCTCAGAATGGGCAGCCCTCCCAGAGGGGAGAAAAGAACCCCTTCCTCCCACCAGACTGCCTGTGCTGCTTGCTGCCTTCCAGTGGGGATTGGAAGACTAGCTCAGATTGAAGACCAGCAGCAATCCAGGAAGCCTTCAGGCCTTCAGTGATGGTTGGGGACTGCTGGGTCATCCAGCAACATGGACTGAGCAGCTACCCAGTTCCTTAGCTCTCAGGCCTACAGACTGCTATTGCTGGACTGCCATAAACTAATCCAATAAATTCCCCTTTTAATACAATTCACTCTATTGGTTCTGGCCCTCTAGAGAACCCTGACTAATACAGCAACTAAAAAAGAGAATTTTTATGAGAAGAGGAATAAACTAATACAGTGGCTCAGATAGTTCAAGGATGTGAAGTTTAGCAAAAGACTAACCCTCACAATAACCCCCCTATACCCTCCTGGGAACCAGAGACAAGGGAAAATAGAGACTGGCAGATAGACTTCACACACTTGCTGGGGAGGGGGTCCAAAAACTCACTTGGTATGGGTAGATACATTTACTGGGTGGGTCAAGGCCTTCCCCTGCCAGACAGAAAAGATCCAAGAAATAGTAAAGGCTCTATTAAGTAAAATTATCCCAAAATTTGAAATTCCCAAAAGCATACAAAGTGACAATGGATCAGACTATAGGGCAGAAATCATTCAAAAGGTTTCCCAGGCCTTGGGGATACAATTTAATCTCCACTGTGCCTGGCACCCCCAGTCTTCTGGAAAGGTAGAAAAGATTAATGGTCTACTTTAAAGGTACCTAACCAAGCTAATGCAAAAAGCTGAGATCTCTTGGAGCAAGCTATTGCCAACTGGACTTAATTTGGTTAAGGAGTGCTCTGGGACAACGGAGATTAACACCTTTGAGGCATTATATGGCAGGCCCTTCCTTTCAAGAAACCTGCTACATAACCCAAGACTACCTGGCTAATATCTGACATTACACATTTAGCAAACAAACCCTGACAAGGATGATACGAGGACACACTCATTTTGCTCAAGAGACTTAACTTTAATAAAGACATTTAAAGAGTGACCCTCCCTACAACCTACCTGGGAGGGCCCTTACCCAGCCATTCTACCACTATGATTGTCAAGGTGACAGACATAGACTCCATGGTGGGTAGCTCCTCTCCAAGGAGATGACTGGAACCAATTACAAATATATATTAACCAGGAAAGAGCTAGGTATCCTAATTTAACTCAGTTTACTAGATGGGATGTTTTCAAATGGCCTATGAACTCTACCAGGAATGAACAGGGACATAGGAACAGCTTCTCAAAAGAGGAGACAAACAAGGCCCTGCTCAGGTAGGTTGGCCCTCTCTCTGGTAGTTCTAGCTCCATGATAAGACAGAACAATCATAGATAAGAGGATAGTAATTTCTAAATCTGATATATATAAAACCAAAGTTTGCTTAAGTTAAAAGGCTCCCTTATGCTTTGAACAACAAAAACATACTCACTCAAAATATTCCAGTAATGTCCATTACCTAAGATGGATCCTTTCAAACTTATGCCAAAACACTCTTACCCTCCAACCATCGGGATGGTTTGCTACTGAATGGGTCCTGAGGCTAGAAGTATATTGAGAAGCCCTTAGTGGCACCAAGTAGCTCTGTAGTGCTAACCCTTGGAGGTATTGGATGGATTGGAAAGTGCAGTCTGGGATTTCCTTGGATGTAAGGTTGACAAAACCTCAGAACACCCAGCCAAATCACCTCTATTAAAACACTGATGGGATGGACTAGGAGTGTTTCACTGTTATGATCTTTTAGTCCTTCTTTTTAGTTCCATCTCTTGACTTAGAAGATTTCATATAGCATAGAGAAACTTTTACTAGATATACCCAAAAGGCTTTAAATGACACTGCTGGGGGAATCCCCTTTCTTAATTCTGAGGTTCAAATGAGAATGACAGTTATACAAAATCACATGGCTTTGGACATCCTCACAGCAGCCAAAACAGGTACATGTGCCATTGTCAAGATTTAATGTTGTGTACGTATAATATCTCATCTGTTATAAAGCCCACAGAAACAGATTCAGACCATATTAGGCATTACTATGCCATTTGGTAAACAGTTCTGGGAGTGTATCTCTGCTTTTTAATGATGAGAAGTTATTACACCTACTATAATCTTCATAGTTATTCCATTGATCTTTGGATGCTATATACTTAATTGCTCTTTTAATTTTATCTGCTCATTTACAGGCAGCTCACACTTACATGGTGATACAATAATCTAATTCGATCTATACAAGCCCTTTGATCACCTACTGAAAACTGACCACTTGCTACTTCTAATAGGACTACCAACCATCCCTACTTCACCATGTTAAACTTCCTGGTCTCTGAGAGGCTCCAATCTTTTGTATCACTAATATATACAACCTATTTTTATACCAGGTAGAAAAAAAACTGCATACAGATGGTGTTGGGACATTCCACTGACTCACAGATTTCTCTCCTGGGGCTTTTTAGATAGCCCCATCTGGGAGAGCTCTGACTGCCAAACATTATGACCCCATTCAGCAGGAAGTAGCTAAAGAGCAGTCATTGTCCCTTTTCCTCAATGAGAATTTCTTCTCAAGAGACAGGGAATGAGAAGAAACTAGCTAGATAGTTCCACTATTAGGTAACCAGTCAGGAGAAGGCTTCAACCCAGGATGTCACATCCTAGCCTGCTGTAACACAGCTGGAACTCAGCACTTGTTCCAGTGTCATCCAATCAGCTCTCTGTCTCCCACCTTACCCATGTGTAGTCCTTCCTGAACCCAGACCAATCTACTCATGCCCTACTCAAATGTGCTGACATCCTCCTGAGTCAGAACCCTGAGCCCAGTAGATACAGATTTACGAGGCGGCACCCTCTCTCTATTTCCTGCTCCCTGGGTGTTCTTCTTCCAAGTCTGAATCTCCAGGGTCCCAACACTGGTGAGACTATGTCCTTCCAACTCTGGCAGCAACACTCTGATTGGTAGCACTCTGGCAGGAGGATATTCTTTCTCTGTTATTTTTGGCCTTTTAGTTTTTTAAGCTCTAGAGTTTTTAGAATTCCATGAGAAATCCCCTTTCATGTTTTTCCCTAAAACTTCCACATGGGCTTTCATCCCATGTGAGTATAACTAGCTCTTTTCCTTGATTCAGGACTCCCTCTCACACCTCTGACTTCCCTGAATAAACGTAATCATTTATAAATTATCCCTTTTAACCTGTTAATTTCATTTCTTTGTTAAAACAGATAAAAATCCAAGTTTTGGGCTTTAAGGATTTTCCCTGAACTGTCTCCACAAAATTTTTTACAGGTACAATACTTAACACAATACCTTATCTATAATAATTATAAAATGAGGGCTGGAGAGATGGCTTAGCTGTTAAGCGCTTGCCTGTGAAGCCTAAGGACCCCGGTTCGAGGCTCGGTTCCCCAGGTCCCACGTTAGCCAGATGCATAAGGGGGCGCACGCGTCTGGAGTTCGTTTGCAGAGGCTGGAAGCCCTGGCGCGCCCATTCTCTCTCTCTCCCTCTATCTGTCTTTCTCTCTGTGTCTGTCGCTCTCAAATAAATAAAAATTTAAAAAAATAATAATTATAAAATGAATATATTTTTTGTTTCTTTTTTGAGGTAGGGTCCCACTCTGGCCCAGGCTGACCTGGAATTCACTATGTAGTCTCAGGGTGGCCTCAAGCTCATGGCGATCCTCCTACCTCTGCCTCCCGAGTGCTGGGATTAAAGGTGTATACCACCACGCCTGGCTAAAATGAAAAAAATTTTAACCCCTGATTTCAAAATTTTCTAATGCAAAATTACTTCAAACTTAGGGAACGTATTCTTTAACAAGAACATATTCTTTAACAAGAAGTTCCAGGGCTGAAGGAATACCTTGGTGGTAGAATGCTTATTGATCACACAATGAGGTGGTGAGTTTCATCTTCAGGGCACCCTTCTCACCCCCGCCACACACAAGTAAAACTCTGGCATTGGTTCTTTCATTTGTTCAATGGCATTGTCAGGATTCAGATCTTCACACTGTCCCAAAAGAATTATCAGACTAGGTTCTCTCATAAAACAACCTCTACAGTCTTCACATCTAGTCAGAACAGCATCCATCAACAAGAACAGCTCATTTCCTGTTTGCTTCTTTTTTAAAAGCAAAGAAATCTTCATCAGAAGCCTTTCAGTACACTTTTTAAAATAACTTATTTAGAGGGTCACATCCCTACCTCTTAATGATTGCTGATGAGAACAAAATGGTTACAAACTCTGCAGGGGCAAGCCTACATGAATCACAACTCATCCCTGAGGTTTTGGTTGCTTCCTTTTTTGAAGTGTGGATGCCTAAACAAAATTGGTGTTCTTTCTTTTTAAAGAAAAAAATCACGTAATTGTAATGCTTATTATTATTATTATTATTACTGATGTGCTACCTGCTGTGCTAATATTATCAAATAAATAATAATTATTTATTTAAAGTAAAAGCACCACCATCTTAGGCTCAAACCTAGACTATACAAAACTACTTAACCACTAGGATACTCAAGTTTATTGTTTCTAAGTCAAAGAAACAACCTAATGTCCCAGAGGTGTTACGACATTTCAATTATAAGTGAGCTTGGCCCTCTATGCTCAGCAAGTAGCATACACTGTATTGTATGATGTTTTAATAGTATTGATATTACTATATCATAAACAAGGTAGAATGTTTTCCTTACTGATTCATCTCTTACATTCTAAGATCATTTGTTGATAATACAAATAAGCAAACAACAACTACAACAAAAAAGTCACATATTAAAGAGGTAAAATGGGACAAGGAAAGTGGGAAACCATTACTTGGGTAACATTTTTAGGCCTTTACCCCATCTTTGTTATGGAAAATACTAATGGTGAAATTTAATATGCAAATATATACTCCCTGTGATGTGCGGGAGAAAAGGAAAGCTTTTGCAGCCTTTTCTTTTTACAATTTTTATTTTTTTATCAACATACAAAGAATTAGAGTGATAGCATTTTTAAAACAAATTTGATGTTCTTTTAACAAAGGGGCAATCTACTACACCTGTTATTCTACATAATCAAATATTTACCCTTCCTTTTGACTCTTCATGTAAAGGAGATGTGGTTATCTTTTGACAACACTATTTGCTCTCCATTGTTATCTATCAATTAAATCTTTGTCATCAATGTGTTACATAAATTAATGTGAATTTCATTCTTCTTCCAATCCTTTAAGAAACTTGCATTCAGAAATATTGCTTCCAGTTTTATTTCTCTTACTGCCTGATACTTATTAAAGTGTCACAGCTAAAAATGGCAAATTCTTAGGAATATTCGAGTTGTCCAAGAATAATCAAAGGGGTAAAGGGAGCTGGAGAGATGGCTCAGCTGTTAAAGGTGCTTGCTTACAAAGCCTAACAGCCTGGGTTTGATTCCCCAGTACCCACATGAAACCTGATGCATAAAGTGGTGCATGCATCTGGAGTTTGTAGTAGTAAGAGGCCCTGGCATACCCATTCATCCCCTCCCCTTCCTCTTTGGAACTGGATATGTGAACACTTTTCATAAGAAATTTAAATCATCTGTCTTTTTATACTCCATTTCTAAAACACTATAAAATTTGGACAATACAGAGCACAGAGTTGGAGAAAAGAATCAGACATGATTTAGAAGAAGAGTGAGAGTTCATTGGAGAAGAAAATTCCTCTAAACAACCAACTTGGTAACATTTCTTTTCTTTTTTTTTAAGTTTGCATAGTCTTTTTAATGCAGGAAGAACCGTTGAAGAATATCTCATTGGAAACTTTTTTTAAACACCTAGAATACACATAACTGTGATGGAACAGTACTAACTAGTATAGTAGTCTTTTCAATTTAACTATGACATGTGGAAAAAATCAGAACTGAACAATAGAGATATGTCTATAATGCAAAGTTTTACAATAAAACCAGTACAAAGGGGATTCTCAAATAGGGCTATTGATGTTTGCCAATGTATTTTCTAAAAAGCAGCAATTTTTAATTGGTATATTTAGCTCTTTTATATTTACTGATCTCTTTGAATTTAAGTCCATTGTCCATTGTCTTGATATATGATTTTAATGTGGTTGGCCTGTTTTGTGTTTCTTTATTCTATTTTCTTTTAGGTTAATCAAATTCTTTCTTGCTTTTGTTTTGTCTCCTCTTTTTTTCAATGTTTTCTTTATTTGTTTATTTAAGAGATAGTGGCAGATGGAAAGAGAGAGAGAGAGAGAGAGAGGAAGAATGGGCACGCCAGGGCCTCTAGCCACTGCAAATGAACTCCAGACACATGCACTACCTTGTCCATCTGGTTTTATATGGGTACTGGAGAATCAAATCTGGGTCCTTTGGCTTTGCAGCAAGTCCCTTAACCACTAATCTATCTCTGTAGTTCCTCCTCTTGTCTTTTTTAATCTGTATTTTCTAAATTAATCATAATCTGTGTTTTCCAATGGTTGCTTCAGAAATTTTGTCTGTTGTAGACAATTCCACGTTGCTGGAGTGAACTTCCAAATAGGCACAGTTTATGGAAGAAGTGATTTATTTCAAGCTTATAGATTTAGGGGAAGTTCCATCTTTGTTTGACAAAGTTGCTTCTATACAGAGAAACCACCACCAGATAGCAAATACCCAAAAGCAGCAAGTAGCAGGGACCCAGTCAGAGCTCAGATCTCTGCATACCTTTGGCTGGAATTCAGGCCCAACCCCCAAAACACCTTTGGTCTGGACCCCACAATCTCTGCCCCAGTGACACCTCCTCCAACAAGGCAGCTGTAGACCCAAGTTACAAGCTTTAATAAAACACCTGAGTCTATGGGGAATGTACATTCAAACTACCATAACGTCAAGCTATGTATGCCCTGCATTAATGCTATAATACCTCATTTGTAACAACTTTGAAATTATTCATTTTACTTATTTTCCTCTTCCTTTACTTTTAGGATTTTATTTTACATTTTTCCTAGTATGTGAGGCAGTATCTTATTGGTGTTTTCACTAGCATTTTTTGTGATTGTTGATGCTAATCATATTTCTGCATTTGTTGGCCATTTGCATATCTTACTTGGAGAAATATCTGTGTAATTTTCCCTTTCTATTCATGTTTTTTGTTGTTGTTGAGTTTTGGGAGTTCTTTATATGGCAGGTGTGGAATCCAAAAACAGTTTTGGAAGTGCAACAAAACTTGTCAAAAGAAAGAAAGGGGAGGTAGACACTTTACCTCAAGGGGGTTTTAATGAGATAGATGTGTCCTGCTTCCAGCTGTTTGATGGTGTCAATGATGTCACTGCAGTCTACCTCCAACATGCTGGTCTTGATAATCTGGATCTTCATGAAGAACTGCATCCTATCTCTGAGGTGGAGGAGCAGGTGCAGGGTGGACTCCTTCTGGATGTTATTCTCTGATCAGATTCATCCATCTTCCAAGATGCTTGCTGGTAAAAGATCAGCTAGTAGGAGGGATGCCTTCTTTTTCATAGATTTTTGTCTTGGTCTACTCAAGGATATCACTTGTCTTGACTTCAAGGATGATGGTTTTGACACTTAAGTTCTTCACAAAGATCTTCATCTTCAATAGTAGTGACAACAGTCCTCACAGAAAAGCAGCAATTGAATGCTCCATCTTGTTGGAATTCCTAGTGTTCTTAATATATGTGGATTATTAGACTTTGATTTGATATATGATTTGCAGTTACTTTTTCTGATTCTACAGGTTGCATTTTCACCTTCAGAATTGTAACCTTTTATGAACAGTACTTTTTAACATTGAGGTACTCTGGTGTGCCTAGTATTTTTCCCCTTCTATTGCCTATGCTTTTGGTGTTACATAAAAGAAATCATTGTCAAGTACCACCTCCTGTTCTCTTTTGAACATTATATTGTTTTCATACTTACATTTAGTTCTTTCATATACATAGTTTTTAAAATATTTTTTATTTATTTGACAGAGAAAGAGGAAAAGAAAGAGAGAGAATGGGCATGCCAGATACATGTGCTGCCTTGTGCATCTGGCTAATGTGGGTTCTGGGGAATCGAACCTGGGTCCTTTGGCTTTGTAGGCAAATGCCTTAACTGCTAAGTCATCCTTCCAGCCCCACATGGTTAATTTTTGTCTATGGTGTAAGGTAAGGCTCCAATTCCTTCTTTTGCCTATTGATAGCTAATTTTCTCAGCACCATTTGTTGAAAAGTCACTTGACTTTAAATTATTTTCAAATACAGAAAACTCTTATTTTAAATACTTATTTACTATTCTAATGCTTTTTATGACTTCCCATTGATCTGAATTTTCATATGATAGTCCCTTATACATAATGAATTTCCTCTAGCATATTTTCTATGCAAGTCTGGTAATAATACATTTTCTTAATTTTGCAAATGAACTGCAGATGCATGCACCACTTTGTGCACCTGGCTTTATGTGGCTATTGGGAATTGAATGCTAATCATTAGGATTTGCAGTCAAATCCCTTAACCGTTAAGATATCTCTCCAGTCCCTGCTCTGTTGCTTTTAAGCAGAAGCTCATCATCATTGTTATTGTTCAACTGGATTTTTTTTTTGGTCCTCTGACTTCTTTTAAGACTTATTAATGCTGGGGAGATGGCTCAGAGTTTAAAAAAAACACTTGCTTGCAAAGTTTGTGATTCTGGGGTTCA
This sequence comes from Jaculus jaculus, assembly GCF_020740685.1. Lineage (NCBI taxonomy): Eukaryota > Metazoa > Chordata > Mammalia > Rodentia > Dipodidae > Jaculus > Jaculus jaculus. The sequence goes on from NC_059102.1 coordinate 275,737,102, forward strand.
ATTTCCCTTACCAACATAAAAGTCAGATGAACAAAGTGATAGGTGCTTGCATCTGGAATTTGTTTATAGCAGCAAGAGGCTGTGGAGCACCTATTCTCCCACGCCCCCTAAAATTAAAAAAAAAAAACATTAAAGATGCCTGTGAATATATTTTGTTTTTAAAAAACGATTTTTCTTTCTTTTCTTTCTGTTTTCAGCTATTTGGCTATGGTGCATGTAGCTGTGGTTTAGTAGTTATCCTGCTTGGGATTTATTGTGCATTTCTGATAAAGTGGTTATGTTTTTAAATCAATTTTTGGAAAATTTGACTAGCATTTTGTCAAATACTTTTTTCCATTCACTTTCTCTTTCCCTCTGGAATGCCAGTTATGGGTATGTTAGATTATTTAATCATGAATATATACGTGATTGACAATCCGTGTTTTTAAGCCTTTTTACAGTTAATATTTTTCTTTATTTTATTTTTAAATTTTATTTTTTTGTGTTTGTATTTATGGGAACATAAGTGACATGGTGCATACATGGAAGTCAGATGACAACCTTGAAGATTTTAGTCCTCACTTTCCACCTTGTCTTGCATCAGGAGTCTCTTGCTTTGCCATTGTGAACACCCAGCTAGCTGGTCTGTGAACTCAGGGATTCTCCTGATTCTCCCTCCCTTCACTGTAAACACATTGGAACTACAGATGTGTGTGCTATTTATGTGGGTTCTGGGGATCTGAATTCTAGTCATCAGGCCTGTGTAGCAATTGCTTTTAACCCCTGAGTCATCTCTTCAGCTCAGGTTTGTTTTTTTTTTTAAATGGTTTCAAATGCTGTATTTTTTTTTTCAGCTAGAGGTTTTTCACTTGATTTTTCATACCATTATTGAAATGTCCAGTGTTTTCAGTAATTATATTTGTATACTCTCCATTCTTTAGCATGTGTAGTTTAACAACTTTAAAGAAGTTGTCTGTAACTCCTGATGTCTGAGTGTAGAAGGTCTGTTTCTCTAGACTTCACTTTCCCTTGGTTATGTTTATACTTTTCTACATTTTCTTATATCTTGTAAGATTTTCATTATAATATTACCACTGTAAACAATATATTTAGAAAATTTGTTCTAGCAAGTGGTTACTTTATGGATCTCCATTCTGGGGAGGCTTAGTTTTAGGCTCTGTTCAAATTTATCTATGTCAATTTTTTCCTTAGTATAGAATTTCAGTTTGAGGTGTGCTTCTTCTGGGATTTCTCAAAAGACTTAGAGTATATGCCAAGTATCTATAACTTTAGGAAAATAACCCTCTAATCTAGGTGTGTACCTGTGTGTTCATATGTTCATATGTGTGTGGCTGCACATGTGTACATGCGTGTGGGGGCCATACATCAATGATGGTGTGTTCTTCAGTTGCTCTCCACTTTTATTTTTTGAGACAGGGTCTCTTGATGATCCTGGAGACCACTGGTTGGGCGAGACTAACTAGCCAATGATGCCCAGGGATTCCCTCTCCACCAGCCAGTGCTGGGATTTCATGTGGCATTTACAAAGCCTCTGGGGATCCAAAGTCAAATTCTCAAACTTATGCAGCAAACACTGAGTCATTTCCCAAGCTCTAATTTTTGCTCTTCTCTAGTTTTCTTGAATCCTATGCTGTGTATGCACAATTCAGGAATCTGCCACGGATCGGAGCAAAGGTCTTATGCAGGTCTTGAAGCAATTCCCCTTTCCTATCTCACTGGTTTCTTTGCAGAGTCATTTTTTTTCTTTTATTTTCAGCTACTCCAGAAGCCTCACACTGCAACTTCTGACTCCTTGGCTGTGCAAGTTTATTCCCTGTGCATTCTATACACTAGAGAGTAGCCTTTCAGGAAAATTCAGATAAATATGGATGTGATCTATTGATATCCCTTCTTTCAGCAGTCACAGCTCCTTCAGTTTCTGCCTGTTTTTGACTGTTACATAGTGCTTTCATGTTTTTACTTTATTACGTTTTTTTCTCAATTTTTATTAGCATTTTCCATGATTATAAAAAATATCCCGGGCTGGAGAGATGGCTTAGCGGTTAAGCGCTTGCCTGTGAAGCCTAAGGACCCCGGTTCGAGGCTCGGTTCCCCAGGTCCCACGTTAGCCAGATGCACAAGGGGGCGCACGCATCTGGAGTTCGTTTGCAGAGGCTGGAAGCCTTGGAGCGCCCATTCCCTCTCTCTCCCTCTATCTGTCTTTCTCTCTGTGTCTGTCGCTCTCAAATAAATAAATAAATAAATAAATAAATAAATAAAAATTAAAAAAAATATATCCCGTGGTAATTCCCTCCCTCACCCCACTTTCCCCTTTGAAATTCCATTCTCCATCATATCCCCTCCCCATCTCAATCAGTCTGTCTTTTATATTGATGTCATGATCTTTTCCTCCTCTTATGATGGTCTTGTGGAGGTAGTATCAGGCACTATGAGGTCATGAATATCCAGGCCATTTTATGTCTGGAGGGAGCACGTTGTAAGGAGTCCTACCCTTCCTTTGGCTCTTACATTCTTTCCGCCACCTCTTCCGCATTAGATCCTGAGCCTTGGAAGGTGTGATGGAGATGTTACTCAGTACGCCAGTCACTTCTTTCTAGCATTATGATACTTTCTTATATTTTAGGGCATATACTTTGTTTTAAGCATGGATATATAATTTAAAATATAGTATTTATGAAAGCCAGAAGTTACTAAAGCATTTTTTTATGTTAGCATACTCAGTGATTGGTTTCATTATGACATGTTCTTCTATCATTGGTTCTGACTTACCCCCTCCTCTACTTCCTGCTACAACTATCTTGCCTCCTCTTGCTGATCTCCTTCCCCCACAGACTTTCCCTTCTGCAAATCAGTGTTTTTACGTGGAAAAATAAAAGCATTGTTCTAAAAAATTATGTTTTTTGTGCAATCATGTTTAGAAAGTCCAAAGATAAAAGGACACTACCTAGAAAAAGGAAAGAATTAGAATTGTTACCAACATAATTTCTAGTGTTTCGGTAGTACTATAAAGTTAGGCACAGTGGTAAACATGAAAATTTACTGCTTAGATCTCCTTCCACAAGAAACATAATTGATAGCCTCAGATGCTACCTTTAGAACCCATCTCTGAATCTTTGCCAAGGCCTTGGTTCCTGAATGATTCTTCTAGGTAATAACTGCATGTGTTAGCCTTCTAATGTTGGTCTTGTGCTGTAAAATGTAGTGCTTCTGTAATGGGATGCTTGGACTTTGTGGCTCCACCATGAGCAAGACTGAATTTTTTGTCACAGCTGTTCATAGTCTGAAGCACTTCCTACCCAGTCCTCTTCCACTGATCCTCCCCTTGACTGTTTTTAAGTATAAATCATGTAATACATTTTTTTGTATGCCTAATCTTGGCATCTACTCCATGAAAGAGCCAAAGTAATATACACAAATATAATTAGAAATTATTGCCTGGAAATGAAACAAAATAATAATTTTTTTAAAGGAAAAAGAATGATTTTACAGAATTCTAATTAATAGATGTAGATATTCCTTCACCCACAAGGTAGAGTTTAATTCCTCTCCCCATCATGTAATGGAGCTAAGTAATTCCCTTCCAGTGAATGATTAAGGCGATATTTGGCAAGTTTCAATTTTTTTAATTATCACTTTTCCACCCCTACTATACAAACTTTTGTAGATATATATTTCATACTCACTCTCTTTCTGCTATTTTCTACCTGCTGTGGCAATATTGTGATGTACAGCTTCTGCTCATGTCATGTTTTCGTCTGCTATCATAAAGCTTACCCTTGAGACTATAGGCCCAAAACACCAAGCCAAAAGCAGCTGATAAAAGGAGTATCCATTCCTTTCATCACCTGCTTTGGTTTGGTGTTTTGTTATAGAAACACAAAGGTAAGTACAACAATGAGGCATATGTGGGACATCATGAAAAGACCAAATGTCTAAATTATGGGCATACAAGGAGAAGAATTTCAGATCAATGGCATAGAAAAATACTTTTAATAAAATTATAGAAGAATATTTCCAAAATCTAGAGAAAGAGAAGCCCTTCTATATGCAAGAGGCAGGCAGAACAAATCATTAAATAAAGAAAGCATACTCAAAACAGGAAGAGAAAGCAACAAATTACATAAGAAGGCAGGCCCATTAGACAAACAATTTTTCAATGAAAACTCTAAAAGCAAGAGAAGGCTTAGGATGACATATCCCAAATATTGAAAGCCTCCAGCTGCCAAACTACTATACCTACCCAAATTATCAACTATAATCGAGAAAAAATTTTACATTATAAAAGGAAGGTAAAGGAATTTGTGACTACAAATCCAGTTATACAGAGAATACCATATGGAACACTTTACATAAAGACAAGAATAATCAAATTCAAGAGGCTACAAGAGGGGAAAATGAAAATTAATGCTAGAATAGTTATGAACTAAATGAAGTCTAAGAAAACACAAAAGCAATAACATGACATGGATTAACTCATACTTTACAATGATAACTCTGAATATTGGTGGTCTCAATTCCCCAGTGAAAAGACAAGGACTAATGAACTGGATTAGAAAACAGTATCCAGCTTCGTGCTGTCTTCAAAAAATTCTCCTTACTGTCAAAAGCAGACACTACTCCAGGGTAAAAGGATGAAAGAAAATATCCTAACCAAATGGTATGAGGAAATAAGCAGGTATTGTCATCTTATATCTCACAAAATTAATTTCAAACCATAATTAATCAAAGGAAATGAAGTCTACTTCATACTGATTAAAGATCCACCAAGAGAACATTACAACTCTACACATATACACACTAGGCACATGTGTACCTAATTATACAAAATCAATTCTACTAGAAAAAAGGTCAGGGATAAATCTCAACACACTGGGTGAGTTGCTTCAACACCCAACTCTCATCAATTGACAGGCTATCTTTTAAAAAATTTAATTGTATTTATTCATTTTATTTATTTACAAGAAGGGAGGGAAGACACTAAGGAGAAAGAAAGAATGAGAAAATGGGCAAAAAAACTCCAGATGCACGTGCCACTTTGTGCACCTGGCTTTATGTGAATACTGGGGAATTAACACTGGCAGTTATGCTTTGCAAGCAAGCACCTTTAACCACTGAGCAATTTCTCCAACACAACATTATTTTGAGAACAAATAAGTAGAGAAATATTTAGATTTAAGTGGACTATCAAATGAATGTAACACACATTCACAGAATATTCTATCCAAGTACTACAGAAGATGGGGCAGGGGATATGACTCGGTGGTTAAAAGCACTTGCTTTAAAAGCCTGCTGGTCCTGGTTTGATTTTCCCAGTTCCCATGTAAACTCAGAGGCACAAAGTAGCATGTGTATCTTCCATCTATCTATCTATCTATCTATCTATCTATCTATCTATCTATCTATCTCTGTCTTTCTTGCAAATAAATATTTTTAAAACAATAAAAAAAACTCAAACGAACAGTAAAATGGCCATATATAATGTTAGCCAAAAACCATACAGGTCTAGGTGGGTTCACTGTCGAATTCATTCAGACCTTTAGTGAAGGATTGAAACCACTGCCCCTTAAACTATTCCATAAGAGGGCATGCTCCTGAATTCCTTCTACAGAGCCAGTGTTACACTTAGAGCAAAACCAGAGACTCAACGAAAAATAAATTAATATACAAATAAATAAACTTATATACTCATATCCCTGATGAACATAGATGCAAAAATCCTCAAGAAAATGCTTGTATACTTGCAAACTGAATTTAAGAACATGTCATAAAGATCATTTGCCTCAATCAAGACAGTTTATTCCATCAAATTGTGCGATTGGTTCAACTTATATAAACCAAGTCAATAAATATAATCAATCACTCAGGGACAGAAATCATATGATCATCTCAATGGATGCAGAAAAGATCTTTGATAAAATTCAACATCTCTTCATGTCAAAGAATTGGAAAGAGTAGGGATACTGGAAACATGCCTCAACACAATAAAGGTTATATACATATATAGTAAAGGGAGTGAAAGAAACATAGATATACTATATGACCCAGCTATACCACTCCTGAGCATATAACTAAGGACTCTATACTTTACTATAGGGATACTCATCTATGTTTATTGCTGCTCTATTCACAATAGCTAGGAAGTAGAATCAGCTTGGATGTCCATGGTGAATTAATAATGAAGATGTGGCACATATACACAATGGAGTTTTATTCAGAGGGATAGAAAAATGTAATTATGAGAGCTGGGTGTGGTGGTGCACGCCTTTAATCCCAGTACTCAGGAGGCAGAAGTAGGAGGAGCACCATGAGTTTGAGGCCAGACTGGGACTACATAGTGAATTCAGGTCAGCCTGAGCTACAGCAAGATCCTACCTCAAAAAACCAAAATAAAAGAAAAAAAAAAGTAATTATGAAGTTCATAGAAAAAAAACTCTGGATCTAGAAACTAGTAAACTAAGTGAGGTAACTTAGGTTCAGAAAGACACACTCATGTTCTTGCTCATATGGAAATCCTAACTTCAAATTTTAAAATTTTTATATAAGCTTGGGTAAGAATTGTTAAAGGCCAGGAAGCTAGAAAGGGACAATAGAGGCATGGGGTGGCACATAGGCAGAGGAGTGGGAAGGATACAGTAGGGTTAGGGAAGGGGTACAGAGGAGAGGAGGAGTAGGGGAGGGGTAACCAAACATAAAATTGTCCTGAAAAAGCTACAGGGAAACCCTCTTCTTTGTTAGCTAATTAAGTATATAATTAAGTATAACAAAAAGAGGGTGCTTTAGTTCCAGTAGAAACTTCTCATAGGTTTGGATAATATTGCTTGCAGAAGCCATAGGTTGTTACAGGAAAATCCTAGTGTTAGGGTTGGGATATCTCATGAATTAGTAGCAGCTGCATAAGCCAGAGAATCCTCCTAAACAATGCAGGCTATTGTTGAGGCTCTTGGTAGCCTACCAGAACTAGTTATAGCTGTCACAGTGCTAGAAAGTACTATGTGGCCTCTGAGGGACCCAACTATGGATTCACCCTACATGTTACATGACCATAAGGCAGGCAAAAGGTGCCCAGTGATGCAATGGCGGCATGAGAGTTATGGGGGTAACCAATTGCTCTGATTGCATATAAGTCCCACTCCATGGGAGGGAATTCATCCCTGGTTGAAAACCTAGTGCAAAACCTATGGCTGGGAAAGTTACAGGCCTAGAGGCAAAGCCACTACTAGTGGTTCACTACAAAGATATATTGTGCACATCAAATTGCCCTCTCCTGTTAACATTATGTTCACGTCCATAGATTAGTACTGCTCTCACCTTTGGTCAAAGAAGCTTCCTTTCACAGATGACTGTGACTACTTGGGAAAGTCAAAATTCATTAAAGTGCTTAGAATAAGTGACTGCTGAGTGCTCAGTGCTAAATGAGACATCCATATCACACCCTTAAGTCTCAGGGAATATTGTGGAAGAGGCATCAGAAAGCATGTAAGAGCCAGAGGATATGGAGGAATACTTTTGGTCACTATATTCTATGTGTCCATTACTTCATGACCCCTCAACTGCCATCATTACCTCCACACTACTGAGTTCAACATTTCAACATCAATGAAGGAGGTGGGCAGAAAAAAAAAAAGGCCTAGTTCAAAAGAGGAAGGAGTTCAGTGGGAGGGTAGGGGAACCAAGAAAGGTATCACAAGGAGATTATGATCAAACAACATTATGTTCAAGTGTAAAAAATTGTCAATTAAAAAATTAGAAACCAAGATTAAGTTAGTCTGAAAATGTAAGGTTTTTAGATATACTATCTGTAAATCAACACATACAGTAGATGTAATAATTGTCAAATTTAGTAAAATGTTTGATGTAATACCTCATGACATCTGTGCACAATTAATTTAAATTATCCTGGAAATAAGAAGAGTCACATGGATGGAGAACTGACTGGAGAACCATATTTTTTTTATGATAACTGGCAATGTATCAAATTGGGCGATGTGTCTAGGTGCTGCAAGGATCAGTATTATGTATGTTCTGTCTTATATGGCTTCTGTATTAATGGTGTAGAAAATGGAGTAAAAAGCATGTTAATGAATTCACAGATGTTATTAAATTAAGAGGTGATACAAGTAGCAAAGGGGCATTGAAACCATATAAAGGTACCAGGAGAGCTTAGAAATGTGGACTGGACATAACAAAATTAGATTCTCCTCCTTCAAAATAGAAGTGACTACATTAGGAGGAAAACAATAAAACACAATAGATATTCAAAGAGAGTGAAATCTGAAAGTCATCAAATGGTCAAAAAGACCTAAGGGTGAAAATGAATAACAAGGTAGGTATGAATTTATGATATAGTGATTTGGAAGATTATGGCTACATATACTGCATGTCACAGAAAGAATATTCTGTTCCTTACACCGCTGGTAAAAGGACATCTGGAAGACAGAACTCATTTTATGTCAAGTTGGTACCTAACCACTGTCGACAAAATAGAAGTAGTAATAAAAATGATTAAGCCCTAGAACACTGCAGACAAGTATATTCATCTTCAGCAAATTACACCGAGCCATTTTACAAGTCTTTCCATTCATAACTGCTGATGTAGGTGACCCTTTCCTTCCTCAGATGTACAACTTGCCTGGAGTCTCAGAGCACCTTGCCTGTGTCTTTTCCCTGTCTTTGTCTCCCAAGTTAAGCTTGCTTCTAAATATTTTTATTTTCTCTTGGATTAAATTACTTATAGGCTTGATTAATTGCTACAACTGTCTTGGACCCGACTCATATCGACATCCTAGTGCTGAACTCCTTATCTGCAGCGACAGGCACATTGCCCTCACCAGCAGCTGTATAGCACAAAGCATAAACAAGAGTCACATCTGCCAAGTGTGTTGCAATTTAGACTTAAATGAATAACAATGAAAAGAAATAAGCTACAGATCTCAATTTGTGTAGTGATACAATATTCTAGTGACCACAGCATAAATCAGTAACCCTAAGACACTATCATCCACTGGCCAGGAGGCATTTGGAATAATAAGTCATTTTTCTAGGTGACTATCTGTACTTATTAAATGTGAATAATAGATGTTTTTAAGAGGTTTTAAAAAGCCTGTATGTGTGCTCATTTTCATACTTCAAGAATTCTTCTTTTAAAAATGCTTTCATGGGACAAAACTTAAATCTAAGGCTATGGGTGAGGATCTGGCTCAGTACATTCCAGCTAGTGACAAACACAGGAACACTGGTCAGTTAGAAGGAACTGGGGGAGGTCTCAGTCTCCATGTGTGCATAGGGCCATGGAGGGCACGGGAATAAAGGAGCACCTCCATGTGATTGAGGAAAGGATTTCAATAAAATAAATTGATATTTTATTTTGAGAAACCGAGAACCCCACATTGGGTGGAGGATTAGACCACATCATTTTGAAGGTGCCTTTCCATGATTTAAGATATTTTGTATTCATCATTTGGCACCTTGAATGCTTGTGAGATGCAGACTCTTTGATGGTCTCAAAATCTATTGTTTTATATTTATATTTTTATTTTATTTATTTGAGAGAGAGAGAGAGAAGCAGAGGGAGAGAGAGAATGGGCATGCCAGGACCTCCAGCTGCTGCAAATGAACTCTAGATACATGTGCCACCTTGTGCTGAGGTCCTGAGGAATTGAACTCAGGTCCTTTGACTTTGCAGGCAAGCATCTTAATGCCTAAGCCATCACCCCAGCCCCAGTTTATTTTTGTTTTTGTTTTTGGAGGTAGGGTCTCTCTCTAGCCCAGGCTGACCTGAAATTCACTATGTAGTCTCAGGGTGGCCTCGAACTCGTGGCGATCCTCCTACCTCTACCCCCCATATGCTGGAAGTAAAGGTGTACACCACCATGCCTAGCTGTCTGAACAACTTCACAAGAGTAAGTGGATCAGCAACCATCCATTTCTTTAAATAAAGATGTATGTCTTCTATACAATGCACAGCAAGTTACACTTGCAGCAAGGGCAATCAATGCTGCTCTGTCACTTCATGCTCTGATTACTAGATTGTGTGCGTAATTATCCCCAGATTATTATTTCTTAGGCAGTTAGCTTTCCATGTCCATATAATGCTGAACCTTGAACACAAGAAAGGTGGGAAGACTAAAAGGCTGTGCCCGAGAGTGTTTGTCGTTAAGCTGGCAAAGCTTTGTGATGAGGAATAAAAAAGGACATGGAGATTTTCTGTCTGCAATAGCTTAGATTGTTCAGAAGTTTCTCAGAGATTTTCATAGCAACTTTGAGACTGTCTTATTTATATTCCTTGAGGTAATGAAGCTATAATTGGATCCTCATCCATCTGTCAAAGGCATTTAACTGCCATTTGTACAGTTATTTCAACAATAAACACAAACTGATCATGTCCACTGATTTAAGGCATAGAAAAATCCAGTTTAGAATTGATATTAAACATCCAGCTTTACTCACCTTGAACTTAGTTTTGTTATAAACAACATATTCAGGGCTGGAGAAATGGCTCAGCAGTTAAAGGCACTTGCTTGCAAAGCCTGACTATCTGGGTTCTATTCCCCAGTATCCTGTAAAGCCACAGGCACAAAGTAGCACATGTGTCTGGAATTTGTTTGCAATAGCATGAGGCCCTGACATATCCATTCTCTCTCTGTCTGCCTCTTTCTCTCTAAATAAATAGATATTCTTTAAAAGAAAATATTTTTAGGGGCTGGCAAGATGGATCTGCAGTTAAAGGTGCCTATTTGCAAAGTCTGTCCACCCAGGTTTGATTTTCTAGTACCTACGAAAAGCCAAATACACAAAGTGGTGCATGTGGCAGGAGTTCATATGTAGTAGCAAGAAGCCCTAGGATACCTATTTTCTTCTCCTCTTTCTTTCTCTCTCTCTTCTTGCAAATAAATAAGTAAATATTTTTTAAATCCACATATTCCCTAATACCCTTGTCACTATCTACACCACTGATTGCCATTTCCTGAGTTTTATTTAAGTTGTGAATATTTGCATATAGTCTGTAGAATGCAGGACTCTTCAGTGAACCTTGAGCTCTTTGAAGCCTAACATCTCCTTTGTGTTGCATGTGTACATAGTGTGTGTACAGGCACACATGTGCATGTGCATGCCTATGTATATGGATGCATGTGGAGGCCAGAGGTTGGTGTCTGTGTCTTCCCCAGTCACTCTTCAACTCATGTCGAGACAGGGGCTTTCATTGAATCTGGAGTGCTCTAGTCAGCCAGACTGGCTCGCCAGTCAGCCCCAGGAATTCTAGTTGTAGTTCACCAGTGCTGGGGTCACAGGACTGGGCTGTCACATCTGGCTTTTTTGGGATGCTGGGAATCCAAGCTTAGGTCCTCAGTGCTTATGCCACAAGCACTTTACTGAGAAAGTCATCTCTCCAGCTTCCATCACCCTTTTAAAAGCAGTGTCTTAGGTAACCTAGGCTGGCCTCAAACTGAGGATAAACTTAAACTTGATCCTCCTGCTTCAAGTGCCAATTGCTTGAATTACTGGGAGTGCCACATGCCTCATTTATGTGGTGTTGGGGATCAAACCTGGGACTTCATGCATACTAGTCAAAAATTTTACAAGCTGGGCGTGGTGGCGCACGCCTTTAATCCCAGCACTCGGGAGGCAGAGGTAGGAGGATCACCGTGAGTTCGAGGCCACCCTGAGACTACATAGTGAATTCCAGGTCAGCCTGGGCTAGAGTGAGACCCTACCTCAAAAAACCAAAAAAAAAAAAAATAATTTACCAACTGAGCTATATCTGCAGCCCTGAAGCCTAGCATGTCTGTTTATTCTTAAGTTTTCCCATTCTTGTACACAAAATATTAGTAATCATTTTGATCATGTGTGTCATAGTAGGACTCCTGACCTTAGTTAACATCAGTTTTCTTTCATTTTAATCACCTCCTAGAAATTCTTTATCTGTAAATTTTGGCTCTCACTGTATTTCCATTATTTTCATTTTTTAAACAATTTTTATTTATTTATTTATTTATTTGAGAGTGACAGACACAGAGAGAAAGACAGATAGAGGGAGAAAGAGAGAGAATGGGCACACCAGGGCTTCCAGCCTCTGCAAACGAACTCCAGACGCGTGCGCCCCCTTGTGCATCTGGCTAACGTGGGACCTGGGGAACCGAGCCTCGAACCGGGGTCCTTAGGCTTCACAGGCAAGTGCTTAACCACTAAGCCATCTCTCCAGCCCATTATTTTCATTTTTAAAGCAATCTTATGATAACAAATCTGAGCAAGAAAATATCTGTGACAACAAAATGTAAGGCTGAGAGGTGGGGGGGGGGGTATACCTTAGGGGTAGAGTCCTTACCATTCCTGGAATGTGAAAAGCTTAGGGTTTAGTGCCCAACCCTGGAATAAGAAAAAACAACCTTTGTAAACTATTAATGAAATTAAATTACTTTTATTTGGCACTATCAAGGTTTTATTAGTCAACTTAAATTTATTTCATTCTGTAGAATTGTAGAGCAGGACCTTAATGTTTATATTATAGGAGGTGTTAAATTTCTCATATTACCTCCACCACTGACAACTACATCTTTGAATACCATATAGACTTTGAGTACAATATAGACTTATTGACAGTGTAACCTTATCTTAAGATCCAGTACCTTGGCCTTGACTATTATAAGCCAGCCAAAGTATATCTCTAAAACTGACTGGAATTCCTTATGTGTCATTCATTGACCCTTGGAGATCATGGTCCCTTTTTATCATTGAAATAATGTCATGTAACTCTGGCACTTTGAAATAAACTTGGCATTGCTAAAATATTGCATACTCATAAGCTTCAAGTTAAGCTGTGTGTGAATGTGTGTACATGTATCTAACTTGTATGTTATTGCCACATATAAAAAAAGACTTCTGGATTCTTCATAATGTGCATCATGAGGAGAAATATTTTCTTTTCTTACTCTTGTAATTCTAAAGATGGCCAGAAAAATTGTTCAATTTTATTCTTCACCACAGTTAGATATATATATATGTACATATATATATATATATATATATATCTAACTACATGGTTATATATGGGGGTAGAGTGTGCGATTTAGAAGTTAAGGTCAAAGAAAAAGTTGGTGTCATTTGTTTTAAGAAATTTTCTGAAATAGTTGTTTTTTTTTTTTTGGATTCAGGTGTTGATTTTGAATGTGGATTGAGGTGGAATATATTAAAACGATTGATTCTGAGCATACTAAATATAGTCATAATAAGAATAATTATCCTTTGTGAACAAATAAAAGGTATGATATTTGCCAAACATCGTCATAACTATAGCTCAACCAACATGGTATTCAACTTGCATAATTTAATTACCAAAGTCTGTTTTGTGGGATAGTGTGTATGTCAGCTGTGCTTCAAATTTCAAAAATTAAGAGATTTAGGGGACATAGGTTGTAGCTCAGCGATAGAGAATTTACTTAGCGTATGCAAGGCCATAGGCCCAATCCACAGCCCCTGCTCAAAAGTTAGATTTCTAAGATCTCCTATAACTAATTAGGAATCTGACATTCATAGTATGTATAAATTACTTCTTTATCAGGCTTATTTATCACTTTGGGGAATAATAAATTATACAGGTCTATCAGGGACCATAGTCATTACCTAAATTTATGTAATTCTCCTATGTGAATTTGCCTTGGATTCTGAAAAGTATTATTAAGGACTACTTGGAAGATAATGGAGAATATTTTCTTGCTATTCCTGTGAAAGTTAAGGTTAGAATTATTGATTGCCTCCTTTTGTCTAGTTGTTTCTGGAATTTATCATTTTAAAGATACTACTATTTCATTTTAATAAATGGGTAATTTATTCTGATTTAGGCTGTTCTATTATTGTCTTCCTTTATAAAATTACTCAATTGTGCTATCTCTTTAGAGAATACTAAGTTTTTTTAAAACCTCAGATTATTGCCCCTTATTTTTCATACTTTGAATTAAACTAACCAAATGTTAAAATAATTATAGAATTATCTTAATTGTGGCATTAGATTTTCATATTTTATTGTTGTCATTCACATATCTCTTTTATTTCTTTTATATTCTCTTTTATTTTGAAAAAAGCAAGTATGCTAACAATTTCAACCACTTAAATCATTTGGAAACATCATCTAGAATTTATCTTTTAATTCTTTCACAAAAATATGAATTTATTGATTTATTTTCTCTTCCTTCCTTCCCTTCTTCTTTCCTTCTCTTCCTCCTTCCTTCCTTCCTTTCCTTCCTTCTTTTTGGTTTTGTTTTCAGGGTCTTACTCTGTAGCCTATGCTAGTCTAGAACTCACTGTATAGCCTAAGAGAGCCTCAAACTCACGGCAATCTTCTTAGCTCAGCTTCCAGAGTGCTGGGATTATAGGTTTTAGCCACTACATCCAGCTTTTTGACATCTTTTCTTACAATAATATTGACATTTATAGAAATACTAATGATAGATTCTGTAGCACCTTTTAAATTAGTGTTTACATATGGACTTCCAAAGCATCCCTGAGTCCTGCAAATACCTCTGAATGCCAACTTAAAAGTTTTCCTTTTTTCTTCTCACTTCATTTTTCTCTATAACTGTTCTATCTTTCTGCAAGAATTTGGATAAGAAATTTCAAAGAGTTCAAATCCTTTCCTTATGCAGAAACCCTGGATGTAGTTACTATGTGTGTTTCATTAACTTAGAAGAGCCTTTGCTTAATTTAGACTGATAAACGGGAAAGTAGTATGGGACTTAACTTTATTTCTCATTATTTTTCTACTATTATTCCTGTTAGCATAGATCACCATTCTTTACTACTAGTTCATTCATCAAAATCTAAAATATGATGAGCTTTAAGTTCATTCTTTTGTACTGAATTCATTGCAACTAGATGTTATCAGTTAATGTGCAACCAAAATGAAGTAGTGAGGCTTTAATGTCATCTTTACAGACTGTGCCATATAAAAAATGAGGCACAATAGTTTTATTTTCCTGGAATCTATTCAATGTCACAAGAACTTGAGTAAATAATGATCATGCATTGCAAAATGCCTGATGATAGCTAAATATTCCAGCTTTCTAAGTTGTTTCTACAAAGTAAATCCAAAACTTTGTGTAAAGCCTATGAAGTTTATTTGACATAAGTTTAATAAAAATTTGAGTTACTAGCAATCAATCTGTCATGTTTTTCTCAGCTGCTTATATATGAATTAACAGTGAATATTTATGGATCCAATGTCAAGTTTTATAACCCACAGTTTCAAAGTGTATTATCTTGAGGACGAGGTAGAATCTTCTTTGTTTATTTTGTTGTTATTCTCTGACAATGAGTTTAATTTTGTGCCAAGATTAACCAGCATTAATAGCATTTCACACAAATCTGCAAACATGAATATATATATAATTGCCTCTCTGGCTCTTTATTAACCATTAGATTTGTAGATTTTTGTTCAAGCATCAGATTGACTTAACAGCTTCTTGTATAATACTCTTGGTATTTTAGCCACTATTAGCCTTCTTGCAGAAATTAAGCAAAAGAGCTAGCTTGAACATTCTTCCCAACCCTCACCTGACGTGCTCTGTAGTCATCCTCTGCCAGAGTCTCCTAGTTAGAGTACTAGACCCTTTAATTCACCCCTCTTCTCTTGTTCCCATATTTTTTTTTCTTTTATTCATTCCTTTTACCAACCTTCTTTCTTCAACAACCTTTAGTCACTTTGTATGTTAAAGGTGGAATTATTTGCCTTCTCAAAACTTTTTTCTAAACTTTAGTGGGTCATCAAGTACTCTGACAGAAGTCTGTCATTGTTTTGGGAAACCTTGCAGGTTTCTCTGATCAAAAGCTCATTGTGGATGGTAGGCCCAAGCTGGAAGTGGGGGTTACAGGTCAGTGTCCACCTTTCTGCCTTGCAAGTGGAAAACATTTTATAGAAGTTATTATATTTTTCATTTAGCTGTTTAATTTTTATTTTGTATTTATTTCTTTTCCATTTTTTTACTTTATAGAGAGGGAGAGAGAGAGAGAGAGAAAGAGAGAGAGAACTGGCATGCCAGGGCCTTGGCCACTGAAATAGAACTTCAGATGCTTGAGCCACCTAGTGGGCATGTGTGACCTTGTGATAGCCTCACCTTTGTGTGTCTGGCTTATGTGGGATCTGGAGAGTCAAACATAGGTCCTTAGGCTTTGCAGGCAAGCACCTTAACTGCTAACCCATCTCTCCAGCCCTATTTATTTATTTTTGAGACTGGGTATCATTCTGTTGGCCAGTCTGGACTTGAACTCACTGCATACTCCAGGCAGGCCTCGAATTTGTGGTGATCCTTTTGCCTAAGCCTCCCAAATGCTGAGTTTATAGGTATACATCACCATGAATGGCTATTTGATTTCCAAAAATATGGTATTGGTGTCTAGTTGTTACTAATCTTTCTCTTATAAATTTGATTCATTTGTGCCTACAAATTTGTACATTTCTTTCTTCCTCTAAATATGTTCCTCTCCCCCATTGATAGGTCAATTTCCTTTCTTTTTCAGTTTTTTCTTTTTAGTTTGGATGGTGCTAGAAATTGAACCCAAGGCCTTGTTTCTGCTAGACATGCACCTGTACCATGGAGCTACATTTCCAATCCTCTTTACAGGTTAAAATGCAAGATGAAAAATCAGCTAAAGTGATAAAATGAAACTTATGCTAATTTGTGGGTAGCAGTGGATATTGGAACATCATTATGATTTTCTGTTGGAGCTTCTGGCATGACTTGGTAAAATGAGTTATTCAGCACCTCACTTAGGCCAGCACTTGCGTTTACAAGTGCACTTTATAATACCTTGTACTCTTAAATACTCTTAAAATAGTTGCTTTAGCTTGGAGACTTACTGTACATTTCTATGTAAGGACATCAATGATTGCTTAG
This sequence comes from Jaculus jaculus, assembly GCF_020740685.1. Classification (NCBI taxonomy): domain Eukaryota; kingdom Metazoa; phylum Chordata; class Mammalia; order Rodentia; family Dipodidae; genus Jaculus; species Jaculus jaculus. The sequence goes on from NC_059102.1 coordinate 275,753,985, forward strand.
AAGCAGGAAGAAATGAAAAAATGCTAGCCATGAATTGGTTTACAGCTGAAAAGTACCCACATAATTCAAAATGTTTCGTTGCCTTTCTGAAGCATGTCCACGATCTCATTAGATGTGGTCTTACTGAAGCAAAAATACTTGGGTTTGTATCCCTTCATTGTTTAAGGCTAACTCTGTAGATTTGATACTACATTATCTGCATTTTGTCCTTGAACCATAGCAATTATACTCAGAGTCACCTAGAAATAATGCTGAATTCTTCACATATTCAAGCATCCTCTTGTCTTACAATTTACTGTGGATGGACTATATTTATCCTTTTCTCTGTAGATTCACTTTCAGGTCTATAATTCTTCAAATATAGAATAAAATTCATGTTTACACAAAATTCTCTACCCATATGTTTAAGTCATATTGCTAATTGAGGTTTTATTTTTCTAAAGAATAGAATTTTGAGATAGAATGAAAACCGGAATTTTACAAATCCTTTGCCTATAATAACCCTCTCATGGACAAGCAGACAAAAGAGAAGTGAAGGGCAGGAGTTAAAAAATGGGGTAGAGAAGAAGGACCATAATAGCTTTTAGAAGAATGATAATAAAGTCTGAAGAAAGGACAGAAATCAAAAGCCATAATTTCCATCAGAGTTAATTTGAAGCTTTGTACATAAAACTATGGAGAGTCAATAGATAAGAACAAAAACCAGAAATATTTTATAGGAGGATTAGTTCATTTGGAAAGTACCTGGTGCTTGTCCAAAGTGTAAAGCAAGTGAGGCAAGAAAGCTTAGAGAAAACAGTAAATTATCTTTCAGCCTTTTAAATTAGTCTGCAGACTGTATTATGGTAGAGAAGAAAGGAACGCAGAACACCATGAGAAGGCCTGTGTCCAGCTGTCCAACAGTCACTAAATCACAGAAGCAGCAACGGAAGATGTGCTCCTGTCCCCTTCGTCACCATGTCATCTGCAGATGCAGATATTGTTAATGCTGCTACAGAGCAAAAAGTGTGCTACAAATTAACAGATACTTGTGCTCCCTATTTTCAGATTTTCCCCTACCATCATTTGAAAATAACTCATTATTTTACTTCTCTAATTTTTGTAAGGAGAATGCCACCTGATCTGTTTTACTTCAGGTGATTTTTCAAAGTGCAGGGGTGATTTTTTAATTCTTCCCTTGGAGTTAGAGCCTAAGTTTTGAAAGGCAAAACTGCTCCATTCTATTTCAATGTTTTCTCTACTTTCTAGAGGTATCATGACATCTTGCACATGTCATTTAAATTGCCCCTATCTCACTCTTAGTGGTTTTTTTTTTTAGTTGTTTTTGTTGTTGCTTACTAAGAAAAAACAAAATATATTGTATGTCAGAAATAGTATATGCATGTGTCTTGGACTAGACTGTGAACTGTAGTAAGAATTCATCAGATAGTGAGTCAAATATATCAAAGTGAATGAAAAATCCCATGTCTTTAAGGACTAGAGATATCGCTCAGTGGTACAACACTTTCCTAACATGCATAAGGCTCTGCATTTGACCCCAGCAACACAAACCACCCAACCAGCAAAAAAAAGATCTAAAATAATGAATTTAGTTATTAAGTACAGTAAGGTCATTTAGGATAGAGAAAATCAAGAATAGAAATATCTATGGGCCAGTTTTCCCTTTTGCTTTCAGTAATCTTGCCCCCATACTTAGGAAACTACTGTTTGAAGTAGCATTTTTGCTAAGCAGACCATTATCTCTGACACTTCATGGAATACTTAAAATATATATATATATTGAGGTAGGATTTCACTCTAGCCCAGGCTGACCTGGAATTCACCATATAGTTTCAGGCTGGCCTCAAACTCATGGCAATCTTCCTACCTTTGCCTGCCATGTGCTGGGATTAAAGGCGTGTGCCATGACTCTAGCTTAAAATAAATTTTATTTGAGAAAAGAAATCTGAAAAATGTTCACTCATCATATGGACAAGTAAGTAATAACCCTAACTTTACTTTCAGAACAGTTCTTATGTAGGCCTTGAATTACATTATGAATAAGTGATTTCTGCTGGGGAAATTGCTCAATGGTTAAAGATGCTTTCTTGTTAAGCCTGCCTGTCTGAGTTCAATTTCACACTACCCATGTCAAGCAAGATGCACAAAGTGGCACATGCATCTGGAGTCTGCTTGCAGCAGCAAAAGGCTCTGGCATATATATTCACTCTTTCTTTCTCTCTCTCCTGGCAAATAATAATCTTTCTAGAAAAAAATGTGATTGTCTTATCTTGGTCATAAGTACTATTTCTAAAAAAAAAAAAAAGTGATAAAAAACCATTTTAAAATGCTATAACACATTTATTTATTATATTATTAATACATTAAGTTTCATGAAAGAAAATGCAAATAAAAGTATCTCCCCCCCTTATTTCCTTATCCCCCATTTTAAATCTTTTCTCTGTTTGGAAAAGTTTATAGGTTTTTCTCAAACTATCATTTTTATTTTTTCCTACTTTTCTCTGTGTTTTAGTTGTTGCCTACACTAGTATATGTTAGATCACAAGGAGATTAAGGGATTGTGGATCCCAGGAATATGAGAATCACAGAAGGGTGATATATTAACTTTATTTATCAGTTGCTTATTCAGTCTGTGTCAAAGTAGAAATGTTTAAATGCCTGAAGAGTTCTTAAATATATTTGAGGTAGTTTAATCCATTTTCCATTAGTTATAATGTTCTATGTGAATATCTTTGAAAATATCATATAAAGATGAATATTTATCATATCATAAAATTGTTGAACTGATAGTTTACAAAAACTAGCTCCTTAAAACATTTTTTTGTATTTCAATCTTGGAATTACTGTGTTTGTTCAATTAAGTTTTGAGACAGGAACTCACTCTGTAGCCCCGGCTGGCCTCATACTTGTGGCAATCCTCCTACCTGAGGGTTTAAATTATAGGCATGAGCCAAAAGGCTGTTAAGCCATGCATGGTGGCACATGCCTGTTATCCCAGTACTTGAGAGGCTGAGGCAGGCAGGAGGTTTGGGAATTAGAAGCCAGCCTGTGCTACATGGCAAAACCTTGATTCAAAAAAAGGAGGTGGGCTGGGCGTTATGGTGCATGTCTTTAATCCCAGCACTTGGGAGGCAGAGGTAGGAGGATCGCTGTGAGTTCAAGGCCACCCTGAGACTCCATAATGAATTCCAGGTCAGCCTGGGCTACAGTGAGACCCTACCCTGAAAAACCAAAAAAAAAAAAAAAAAAAGGAGGTGGGCTATTTGTATATTATCCCCATATGTTTCCCCAAAATAGCAAGCACTATATTGAGAATACAGAATAAATATTCTGTTATAAAATATGTAAACTAATACAATAAATTGAGTCATTCATTAAATGAAGAAGAAAGTGGTTAAGAAGACATATTTTTCTTTTTCTTTCCAAATTTTAATGAACAACTTCCATGATTATAAAAAATATCCCATGGTAATACCCTCCTTCCCCCCACTTTCCCCTTTGAAACTCCATTCTCCATCATATCCCCTCCCCTTCTCAATCAGTCTCTATTTTGATGTCATGATCTTTTCCTTCTCTTATGATGGTCTTGCATAGGTAGTGTCAGGCACTGTAAGGTCATGGATATCCAGGCCATTTTGTGAAGAAGACATATTTTTCTGAGTCTTAAGTTTTCTTTTGACTACCTAATTCTTTTCCATAAATAGGATATTTCTACAAGAAATGGCTTCCAATTCTGACAGTTTTGTAGATTTGTTAACTATAAAATCATTGTCAAATGTGTAAAAAAAAAGTCCTTTTGAATACATAACTGAATTAGCCAAAAAAATTAAAAAGAAGGAAAATGATCTTATAAGATCCTAAAATGGAGAGGATGGAGAAAGTGAGTGAGTGTGAGTTAGCATTGTAGCTGTTTGGAAGAGACTGTCAATCTCAGTGCATACAGGGCTGATCTATCATGTAGGATGAATTTGAAAAAAAACATAAACTATAATGAGGACTCCATTACATTCAATAATTCTGAGGCCAGGGATGTGGTTCAGCACTTCCTGGCATGTATAAGGCCCTAGGTTTAATCCCTAGTATGAAAACAACAAAAGAAAGTCCAAACCCAGGAATTCTCCCAGGATCTATCTCCATTGGAAAGTAGTTTGCCTGGGGTAGAAGGTGGGAAGCAATCTTCCCACTGGGAAAGTCAGTGCTCAAGATTTCCTATGGATCCATGGTCAAATTTACTTGCTTCCTGAGAGGAGATGTCACTTAGGCTATCAAAAAAAAAAAAAAAAAAAAAGTCCTTATAGCATTCATAGAATGAAGTATGCAAAAGCAAACATTTTAGAGAAACATATCCTCAACCTAGTATTCCCCTGGATGGAAACTTACTAAAAATAAATGAACAGTCAAATTTTAAAAATACTGAAGGCAATCTATCCTTAGACACATTGTAGCAATAGGCGATGCCCAAGATTTTCCAACAGGAGCAGTATCAGAAACTATAAAACTATTTCTATTAATAAAGGTATAAAAGAAGAAATGGGAAGCATAAGAAAAGAATAGGTAATATCAAATCTACAGACAGATTTGAAGGGGACAAAAAAGAATTTCTAGAAAAAAAAATCAGAGATTCATTTTCAAATACAAGGAATTTTATGAACTTTTGAAATTACAAAAATTTCTGAAATTTCCCACAGATAAGAACTACTGCCTTCTGAGTTGAAGAATATGAGTGTTGTGTACAACTTTCTGTGCTCACACTGTCTGCCATTTTGCCAATGACTTCTGGATGTTAACATGTGACTCCCATAACCTCTAAGAGCTAACTAACTGAGTTCTGGCAACCCCCAGCCAGCATGCCATGAGTTAGTTCAAAATAAACCATACAACAGTGACGTTGATCCTGTTAGATTAAGACAAATTAAAAATCTAACTCATAGTTTTGCTGTCAGGTCCTAAAGGTTACAGGTCAATGTAGTATATTGCAATAAGGCTATAGGTTACTCACGCTTCAATATTTTATTGTAATAAACCAAATGGGGATGAAACACCCAGCAGTAGTCCATAAATCTGTTAACAGTGAACTGTCAATGTCCCATACACCAGGGCAATTTGTTAATTCAGAGCCAAGTCTCTTTTTTCGCTAGACCTTGTAAACTCCTTTCTGAAACATCAATAAACCATCTGCTTTGACTTGTTAATCAAATGACTTTATTCAGTCCAAAGCAATTTTTTCCTAATAAAAACAGAGTATTTATCTCCATGGCTATAAAAGAGGAGTGTTTTCTACTGTTCACTTATACTTAAGAAGCACATTTAGTTTGGATTGATTTCCAATGCTTCGGTCATATCTTGTCACTTTCCATTTCTTATACACAGCATCTCAGTTTAGCCACTTAGGAAGGGAGAAAAATAGCTAAATTCTGGATGTGGTATGGGGTTAGTACACACAATCTGAAAGAAAGAAGCTCAAGAATGGAAAAGAAGTAACCAAAAAGATAACTACAGCCAAGCATTCCCTATGAAGATCATCCCATTTGTGTGCGTTGCTGTCACTCAAGTAAGCATTCACACCAGCCTCTGTGGTTCCAGATGTTTGCCTTTTACTCAGTATTGCTGTGTTCTGAGTCACAGGGCAGATAATGTTTATCTATAACAGACCCTTTTTATCCACTCTCAAGCTTTATTCTATTGGCATAAAATCAAGTCAGCCTCAGTGAGAGGGATCATAGCCCGGGAAGCTCTGCAAGGCTACACCAGAAAATTGACCCCTTTTCTCCAACCCACAAGACTGGGATAAAATGAGTACTTTTGAAGTATCTGTGGGGATACTCTCACTGCTCTGTGAATGCGCATCTCGAGGAGTCGTCACGCTTCCTGCACCCTCTGTCCTTGGAGCTTACTGCCAGCTGGCAAATGGAGCACAGCCCATGACCCTTGACCTTGAATCGGCTCTTCTTGGACTGTTAGAAAAATGATGTCTGGGGAGAAGTCTGGGCACTTGAGTTATTACTGCATGCTGCTCTCTTAAAAAACAAAGAAGAAAGCCATAGGTATCCTTAATGAGCAGAGGTCTCCAAAGTAGAGCAGTAAAGGGCATTGTGGGAATTGTTTCTCTGTAGCATAGCTTCCGTTCCCACTGCAAATATTTGAACAAAGGAAAATATACGAAGCGAACAAAAAGTACTTTAAAGTCTGCAGTGTTTTATAGAGTTGTTTTGGTTCTTTCAATTTTTATATAACTTGGTGAACTACCACTTAGTGTCTTTTTTTTCCTTTCCTTTCCTTTTCTTTTTTTCTGAGGTAGCATTATAGAAGGGAAGCCAAATATTCCTGCCTGTTCCTCCTTCTCTGTCATCGTCCCACCTTTACAGAGAGGAGGTTAAGGAAATGTTCTAAGCCCTTAATTCAAACCTTAAGCTGTTTTGTAAGCAAAGAAAGAAGACATGTGAAGCATGTGAGAGTTTATGGCTGTAGCAGTGAGTTTCTAACATGGCAAGTTTTTCCAATTTTTTTTTTTTTTAAGAACACTGTATCTACTCCTCGTGTTGAAAGTTTTTACTTTCATTAATTTTAACATTATTTGTTTGTTTTGTTTCTGTTTTTCAAGGTAGGGTCTCACTTTAGCCCAGGCTGACCTGGAATTCACTATGGAGTCTCAGGGTGGCTTGGAACTCACTGCGTTCCTCCTACCTCTGCCTCCTGAGTGCTGGAATTAAAGGTGAGCACCACCACGCCTGGCTTAATTTTAACATTATTTGATAACATTTTTCTCTTTCCACTTCTAATAAGACACCGAAGGTAGACATGGTGGTGCACGCCTGTAATCGCTGCACTGGAGAGGGGTAGGTAGGAGGATCGGTTGAGGTTATCTTCATAGCAAGTTTGAGGCTAGCTTGAGCTACATGAGATGCTGTTTCAAAAACCATTCAACCTAACACATTAAAATTACCCATGAGGCAAGAAATTTTACCAAATTAAATGTTATATTCCACTTAATGAATAACAATGATTTCATTTATTGACCCTCACTGCTGCATTATGTCTTTTTTGTTAATTTATTCAAAAGTGACAGAGAAAGAAAGAGACAGATAAAGACAGAGAGAGAATGGGTGCGCCAGAGCCTCCAGCCACTGCAAATGAACTCCAGATGCATGTGCCCCTTGTGCATCTGATAACATGGGTCCTGGGGAATTGAGCCTCAAACCGGGGTCCTTAGGCTTCACAGGCAAGCGGCAAGTGCTTAACTGCTAAGCCATCTCTCCAGCCTGCATTATGTCTTCTTATAGAACCCACAGTGCCTGTTCATGAGTTAAATGTTCTCTACACTTTGGAAAGAAAAGTAGAGCTGGACATCCTGATGGAAACGGTAGTTGAAATAGAAGTTAAGTAATATGGTCTTCATGAGAAGTGATGATCCAACTTTAATATTGAGAAGGATAAATTAGGTTAAAATGACAAGTACAACAAAACTATAGACATAATTTAAAATATATGTTGGATTTACCACAACTTTTAAGCTCACATTTTCACTCTCAAGGTCAGTAGTACAGGTGCTCAGTCAAAAGGGTTAATTGCCAGACTCAAGAATAGTCATTTAGGGATGGGAAGTTGGTTCATCAGTTACAGGCTCTTGCTTGCCGGGCATGGTGGTGCATGCCTTTAATCCCAGCACTCGGGAGGCAGAGGTAGGAGGATCGCCATGAGTTCAAGGCCACCCTGAGACTACATAGTGAATTCCAGGTCAGCCTGAGCTACACTGAGACCCTACCTCGAAAAAACAGAAAAAGGCTCTTGCTTACAAAGCCTGATAACCCAAGTTCAATTCTCCAGTACCCACATAAAGCCAGATACAGAAAATGGCACATGCAGGTAGGGTTTGTTTGCAGTGTCAAGAAACCCTGGCACACCAATTTTCTCAGTCTCTGTCTCTCTCTCTCTCTCTCTGCTCACAAATAAATAAATAAAAATATTTTTAAAAGAGCAGTAGTATAGACGTAAAGAGCACAGCATGATTCAATAATATTTGTAATTCAGAATCAAATAGCCAATTCATATATTTCATACCAAAGTAAAATATTTTAGCATTAACATTTGATCTGACAATCAATTTAGTCCCCAATTTCTTGATCAATTAGTTGGTTTCCTTTTAAGCTGGATTCTTTGCCTTGTTAGCCTGTATTTTTCACTAGTCACGTGTGGTTTAGATTTGGTATTTATAAATTGTTTCATTTAAAGATTTACAAGGAGGTTGTTGAGCAGCAACTGGTATGATTTTTTTTTCGATATGTGTGTGTTGTGTGCATATATGTGTGTTCATATGTCTGTGGGTACATGTGTCGGGGGAAGGTGTGTATGTGTGGACATGGGGGCCAGAGATCAATGTTGGGAGTCTTCCTCAGTGGCTCTCCACCTTGCCTGTGTATAACTGTGTGAGGTCTGTGTGCATGCATATTCACATGTGGGGGTACACACATGTGTGTATGAGTGAGTGCGCCATAGGTTGATATAGGAACCTGGAGCTCACCAGTCTGGCTAGTTCAGCTCGTTAGCATTCCCAGGGACCCTCCTTCTCTGCCTCCTAAGTACGGGATTACAAGCAGGTCACCATACCCACTGGACATCGGGTGGGCTGGAGATCCCAACGCAGGTCCTCATGCTGTGGATCAAGCACATTCCTGACTAAGCCACCTCCCCAGCCCTCCACCTTAATTTTGAAACAGGGTCTCTCAACTGAACCTAGAGCTCACCAATTTGGCTATAATAGCTGATCAGAAAGCCCTAGGGATTAACCTGTCTCTGCCTCCCAAGCTCTGAGATTGCAATCAAACACACTACCATACCTGGCTGTCAGATGGGTGCTGGGACTTCAAACTCAGGCCTTCATGCTTATGTAGCAAACACTTTACCCACTGAGCCATCTTCCTTGTCCTGGGTCTGAGGATCCAAATCAGGCATTCACACTTCCTTATATGGCAAGTATTTTATCCACTGAGCCATCTCCCCAGGCCTATATAGTTTCCTTTGATAACTACCTATTTAGATCCTTTCTCTAAATTTTTGGATTCTTTATGTATTTTGGAAATTAGTCCTTTATTAGACACATGTTTGGCAAATATTTCCTCCTAATCCATGTATTTGTCTCTTTATTGTTCCCTTTGCCATACAGAACCTTGTTAGTTTGATGTAGTCTCATTTGTTAGTTTTACTTCTTTTTGTGTCACCATGACAAATACCTAGAAAATCCATTTCAGGTAGAAAAGATTTTAGTTTAAGATCTTTCTTGCTGCTATGAACAGATATGTGACTAGAAGCAATTTAGGAAAGAGTTTATTTTGGCTTACAATTCCAGAGTATGGAGTCTATCATTGTGCAGAAGGCATGGTAGCCCAGAGGAGAAGTAGAGCTGATTGTACTGAAAGGGTGAATAGGAAGTGGGACAGGGCCACAAAAACTCAAGACCCATCCCCAATGACCCACTTGCTCCAATAAAGATCTACCTCCTAAAGTTTCCACATCTAGGGACTAATTGTTCAAAGACATGAGCCTATTAGGAGTCATTGAACATTCAAGCCACAACAGGTTATAACCATGAAACCTTTGCCCAGACCAGTACTGTGAAACATTCCTCCTGTTTTTTTGTTTGTTTGTTTGTGTTTGTTTTACTACAGTAGTAGTATAAATTAAAGTCTTATGCTTAAGATTTTAGTATAGGACTATGGCTGTAGCTCAGTGGTAGAGTGCTTACCCAGCAGGCACAAAGCTTTGCATTTCATCCCCAACACTAAAATAAAATAAAATAAAGCTTTGAGTTCATTTTCAATTCTTCTACATGTAGATATCTGGTTTCCCCAACACCTTTAATCAAAGAGCTTGTCCTTTTTCCATTGTAAATTTATTGCTGGGTTTGGAACCTGTTCTGTTGATCAGTATGACTGTCTTTGTGCAAGGACAATGCTATTTTGCAATATTTTTGAACTGAAGTAATGCAGTGCCTCCAGCTTTGTTCTTTTGCTCAAGATTGTTTTGGTTCTTTGAGGCCTTTTGTGCTTTTATGCCAATTTTTGAGAATCCTTTTCTGTATTTCTGAGAAGTAAAACTGGAGTTTATATCTTAATATGAATCTAAAGGTGACTGTATAGTAGGGGCATTTGTTGTCGGACTCGTTCTTGAGATCAATTAATATGCCTTTCCGTTTACCTGTGTCACCTCCAGTACATTTCACTGGGCTTTATAGCTTTTAGTGTAAAAGAGGCATTTCCCCTATTTGAGTGTGGTAGTTTGAATGAATGGATGTTCACTAATAGATTCAGGAGTTTGTTGAAGCATTAGATCTCTAGCTGCCTAGATGAAATGTCACTGTGGATGGATTTTAGGGTTCAAACCTAAGGTGTGTTTGGGGGTGGATCTGGTTCATTTTTTAAAATTTATTTGAGAGCGACAGACAGAGCGAGAAAGGCAGGCAGAGAGAGAGAGAGAGAGAGAGAGGGAGGGAGAGAATGGGCTCACCAGGGCTTCCAGCCACTGCAAATGAACTCCAGATGCGTGAGCCTCCTTGTGCATCTGGCTAACGTGGGTCCTGGGGAATCAGGCCTCGAACCAGGGTTCTTAGGCTTCACAGGCAAGCGCTTAAATGCTAAGCCATCTCTCTAGCTCTGGGGGTGGATCTGGAATACCAGCCTAAAGATGTGCAGAGTGTATGAGTTCTGCTGGGGTTCCTGCAGTATACTTGTTCATGGTGCTGGTGGTGGTGTTTCTCTCTGCATGAACCTGTGCAAGGGCCCAGCTTCTTCCACTGTTATGGAGCTTCCCCTGGATCAGTAAGCTTCACTCAATCCTGTTCCTCCCATAACTTTGCCTGGTTTTGAAGTTCGACCCAACAATGTGAAGTTGACTACAACATTGAACAAATTTGTTCCTGAATATTTTCTGTTGTTACTATTGTAAATTAAAGTAATTTCTCAATTTATTTTTCCAATAGCTCCCATTGCTAATATAAAGAACCATTTCTGGTTCTTATATATTGATTCTTCTACCCTGTACTATATTGAATTAATTTGTCAGTTCTAATAATTTTTTGGCTGGTGACTTTAGGATTTTTCTCTATATAATACTAGTCATCAGTACACAAGATAATTTCACTTTTTCTTTTTCTATTTGGATGTCTTGTTTTTCTTTTTTCTGCATAAATTTTTGGGATAGAAGGATAGAACTTCCTACACAACATTGAATAGAAGCAATGAGCATTTCCTGATCTTAATTTTAAAAAGCTTCTAACTTTTCAGCATTGAGTATCATGTTAGCTATGAACTTTTCTGTGTTTTGAAGGAATTTTCTTTTGTTCCTATGATAGTGAATGTTTTTATCATAAAAGGTTGATGAATTTTATGTTATCTTTTCTGCATCTATTGAGATGATACTTTTTTCAGTCTGCTAACATGGTGTGTCATATTGATTGATTTGTTGTCAATCCTTAAATCCCAGGAATAAATCCAACTTGATCATTATGAATGATCCATTTAATATGCTATTTCATTCAGTTTGCTATTATTTTGCTGAAGAATTTTGCCTGTAGTTTTATTGTAGTGTCTTTGTCTAGCTTTGGTCTCAAGGTAATGAGAAAGATTGATATTGGTGCCTTTTTTCCACTGACTTGCACCACTGTGAAACCACATTGCCCTAGACTTTTCTTTGGGGGAAGAATTTTCTATTACTAATTTTCTCTCCTTACTTATTAATCTGTTCTAATTTTCTGTTTCCTCTTGGCTCAATCTTAGTAGGTTGTATGTTTCTAGGAATCTATTCATTTCTTCTAGGTGATCCAACTTTCTGGCATAGAATTTTTAAATTTTTCTATCTGGAGAGAGACTGTGTATGAGAGAGAGAGGGGAGGGGGGCTTGTTTTGATGTAGGGTATCTCAATGACCTTGTATGTGAGCTTCCAAAATATTCTCCTGTTTCCACCTCACTTCACCCCCTAGGCACACTGCCCACCATAACCCCTGCTTTTTATATGGGATCCAGGGACAAAACTTGAATATTCAACTATATAGCAAACACTTTTTTCTCTGCGCCATCTCCCTAGCCCCTAATATATAACTCCTTTTTATTTCTGTGGCATCAGTTTTAGCACTGATTTCATCTCTATTTACTTGAGTCTTTCCCCCCTTCAATCTCAGTTTATTGATCTTATATATATTTGCAGAAAAATCTTAATTTCCTTGATGTTTTCTTTTGTTTTTTCTTCTTTTTTAATTTTAGAATATGCCACAGCTATGCAGCCCAGCCTGGCCTCAAATTCAGAATCCTTCTGCCTCATTTTACAGAGTGCTAGGCTAGAATTATAGACATGAACCACTACACCTGGCTTATTGATCTTTTGTCTGCCTTGTCGCTACTTCATATATCTTTGCTTTGCTCTCTGATTTTGACTTAGTTTGTGCATCTTAGTCTAATTCCTTGAGGCATATTGTTTGAGATCTTCCTTTATCATGTAGGCATTTATTACGATAGAGTTTCCTCTTACTGAACATATAAGTTTTGTCATGTTGTGTTTCCAATTTCATTCATCCCCAGATAGTTTTCACTTTCCCTTTTAATTTCCTCTTGAACATATTGATTGTTCAGGGATATATTGTTTAATTTATATGTATTACCGAAATTTCCAAAATTCCATCTGTTGCTAATTTCTAGTTTTATTCTGTTATGACCATAAAAGTTATTTGATGTGATTTTAGTCTTAAACTAGTTAAGTCTTGTATTGTGGCTCAATATATGATCTGTCATGGATAATGTTCTGTGTTTGCTTGAGAAAAAAATGTATAGCCCCCCTGCTGTTGTAAGGAAGGTCAACCAGGAGATCAGACCCCGTTAGTCCAGGTTCTTGACTTGACAATGAATGAATTTATAGACAGACACAGAAAGCCAACAAGCAAAAGATTTATTTAGAAGAGGAAGTACTTGAGAAAGAGAAAAAATAAGCACTGGGGAGCAGTTCAATGGTGCAGTGAACAAGGACTGCACTATGCATAGTTGTTGCTATTTATGGCCTCAGAAATGTTGGCAAAAGGGGTATCATTAGAATAGTTCCACCTTTTATGATAACTAAGTTATGTAATGGGTTTTATAACCATGTCTTGGGCCCAGGCATGCCCCATGCATATGGATACAGAGCCAGAGGAAGACTTTGGGTATTCTCCTATATTCCTCTTCCAGCTGATTTCCTTGAGATAGAGTCTCTCATTGAATCTTAAACTTCATGTTTTGGGTTATACTGGTTGATGGAGAGACCCAGATATTCTCCTGTCTCTGCCTCACTCAGTTCTGGAGCTACAGGTATGTGTGGCCATGCCCAGTTTTCATGTGGGTGATAAGGACTGAACTTAGTTCAACATGCTTATGCATCAAGCAATCTTATCCCTTGAACCATCTCCCTAGCCTCAACAATGATTTTAAAGATCCAGGAGGACCAAGTCCCTTTTATTTCTAAACAGATGAGAAAGACAAATGGTTTGTCTCATTGTATATAAAATTAGGAGGAGAATACATAAAGATGGACTTGGCTATTGTCTCTGATCTCCAACTCCCTACAATAGGACCCTTTCTTACTGCTGTCGTGCGGAATGTTGTGTATATATCTATTAGGCTCATTTGGCCTAAAATTTTAAGTTATCTGTTTCCCAAATGTTCTTCTGTCGAAATGGTTTGTTCATTATTGAAATAGGATAAGAAGTCCTCTATTATCACTGCTTTGCAGTCTATCTTAGATCTATTTGCTGTGTGTATTTATGTGCTCCAGTTTGGGTGAATGTGTCCTTTAAAATTGTAATACCCTTTTGATGTATTGATTCTTTCATCAAAATAAAATTACCATCTTTGTCTCTTTGTAAAATCCTTTAAAAAAATTCGACATAAGTACAGTCATCTATGATCTACTATTTGTATGAAAAAAATATTTTTATGTCCTTTCATTTTCAACCTGCTTGTGGAATTGGATCTAAAGTACTGTAGATAGCATCTAATTAGATCATGTTATTTAATCCAGTCTCTTAATCTCTATCTTTTGATTGAAAATTTATTGTATTTACATTTAAAGTCATTATTGATAAGAAAGGTCTTTTTCAGTTTGTCAATTGTTTTTCATATGCCTTGTGGTGTTTTGATTATTTTCTGCATTACTGTTATCTTTTCAGTTATTTTCATGTACAGTGTTTTAATTTTTTATTATCTTCTGTGTACTCTATAGGTATATTTTGCAGTTACTGAATAACATGTAATCTTTTAATTTTCTTAACATTCTCCTTTAACTTTCTACTAGCTTAATTAAAATACTGCTTGTCTATATCTATTTCCCAATCCCTTTTATAAACAATGATATTGGTTAACTTACTAATTTCCAAATGAAGGGAAATAAGCAAGACAAATTTTTTTTCCTCTTACATGTGGAACCTAGATTTAATTGTGTGTGTGTGTGTGTCATGAAGCTAGGATCATGAGAGAGGAGGAAGAGATCTCAAGAGAATGAGGAAATGGAAAGGGTAATGGAACACGTGCTAAGAAAGCAGAAGGAAGAGCTGTCAGGGGAAGAAACTCCAGAGGGGACCAGGAGGCATAGGGAAGCACAAAAAGCAAGGGGAAGAGATGAGAACAAATAGAATGATGCATACGAAAATGCCACAGTGAAACCCATTACTTTGTACACTAACTTAAAGAATTAATTTTTTAGGGCTGGAAAGACGGCTTAGTGGTTAAGGCACTTGCTGGCAAAGTCGAAAGAATCAGGTTCAATTCCCCAGTACCCACATAAAGCCAGATGCACAAGGTGGCACATGTATCTGGGGTTCATTTGCAATGGATGGAGGCCCTGGTGTGCCTTCTCTCTCTCTTTCCCTTGCTCTCTCTCTCTCTCTCTCTCTCTCTCACACACACACACAAATACATAAAATATTTTAAAAATAATCCATTTAAAAAATATCACAAAATTATATCTGTATACATTGGATGCCCAGAAACATAAGTTAGTAATTGTTTTCCTTAAATATCTTTATTTCTTCAGCTATAGATCAAAGAAAATTAGAGTCATAAACTAAAGTTACTTTTATAATTGCTCATACAATTATTTAAATGTTTATTTTTTCATTTCTTCCTACAGTTCATATTCTTTTATTTTAATTTGAGGAACTCTTTATGTTTTTTTTTTGTGGTTTTTTTCTTGAGGGGGGTCCAGGTAGGGTCTAGAGAGCACTCTAGCCCAGGCTGACCTGGAATTCACTATATAGTCTCAGGGTGGCCTCACACTCACAGTGATCCTCCTAACTCTGCCTTATAAGGGCTGAGATTTAAAAATGTATGTCACCATGCCCAGCTGTTTTGTGTTTTTATACAGGATTGCATCACATGTATCCCAGGCTGGCCTTGAACTCACTATGTAGAACTCATTACATAGTTAGGATGGTCGTGAACTTCTGCTTCTGCCTCTCAGGTGCTGGGATTATTGTTATTTGCACCCCATCATGCCTGTTTATTCATATTTCTTTTTTAAAAAAACTTTTTTGTTTATTTATTTATTTATTTATTTACTTGAGATCAATAGACAGAGAAAGAGGCAGAGAGAGAGAGAGAGAGAGAGAGAGAGAGAGAGAGAGAGAGAGAGAATGGGCACACCAGGGCCTCCAGCCACTGAAAACAAACTCCAGACGCATGCGCCCCCTTGTGCATCTGGCTAACGTGGGTCCTGGGGAATCAAGCCTTGAACCGGGGTCCTTAGGTTTCACAGGCAAGCGCTTAACCGCTAAACCATCTCTCCAGCCCTGTTTATTCATATTTCTTAAAGGGAAAGTCTAGTAGCCACTCTCCCTCAGCTTTTCTGTATCCAGAACTGTTTTATTTTCTCCCTTTCTTTTTAAAGGCATCTGCTGAGTAATAGATTATTTTCCTCTTTCAGCATGCTGAATAAATCAGTCCGCCAGTTCCTGTCATACCAGGTTGTGATTAGAACACCTTTGATGACAGTCCAGATGAAAAGCCTCTTGCGGATGGATATTTTTGGGGAGTAGCAGCTTTTCTTGCCAATTACAGGATTATCTGTCTTTGGCTGTGATGGTGTGATGGTGACAGTTCACTGTAAGTTTCTGTGGTCTCATCTTCCTTGAAGTTAGTTAAACTTCATGGATGTTTATGTTCATGTTTTCATCAAACATGAGGAGTTCAAGCATTGGCTTTAAAATTGCTTTGCTCTTTCCATGCAATCATCTCTTTTCTTTTTTAAAAAATATTTTAATGTTTATTCATTTTCATTTTTGTCTATTTATTAGAAAGAGAGGGGGAACTCCAGATGCATGCACCACCATGTGCATCTAGCTTATGTGGGTCCTGGGGAATCAAACCTGGATCCTTAGGCTTTGCTGGCAAGTGCCTTAACCACTAAACCTTCTCCCCAGCCCACCTCTTTTCTTTTGATGATCCCACATTTGTGTTGATCTGCCTGATTCCTTTAGCTCCTTTTCATTTTTACCTTTTTTTTTCTTTCTATTCCTGAGACTGGATAATTTCAAGTATGTTGAAGTTTGCTGATGGTACTACCTGCTGAAATACATTTTTTGAGTACTTTTGATGAATGTTTCCCTTTAGTTTTTTTTATATAAAATTTTATTTATTTATTTAAGGAAGAGAGAGGATGGGCATGCCAGGGCTTCAAGCCACTGCAAAAGAACTCCAGATGCATGTGCCACCTTGTGCATTTGGCTTATGTGGGTCCTGGAGAATTGAACCTGAGTCTTTTGGCTTTGCAGGCAAGCGCCTTAACCACCAAGCCATCTCTCCAGCCCTATTTTTTATTCTTTTTTTAAAATTAACTTAATTTATTTATTTGATAGAGAAAGAGGGGAGAGAGAGAGAAAGAGAGAAAATGGATGGGTGCACCAGGGCCTCCAGCCACTAAAAATGAACTCCAGATGCCTGCACCCCCTTGTGCATCTGTCTAACATGGGTCCTGGGGAATCAAACCTGGGTCTTTTGGCTTTGCAGGCAAACACCTTAACTGTTAAGCCATCCCTCCAGCCCATTTTTATTCTTACATTTTTTAGGTCAAGAATTTCTTTTGGTTTCTTTTTTAATGTTTTCTATGTCTGTTGATAACCTACTTTATTCAGACTCCATGGACTTGACCTCCTCTCCATCTTCCTTGAACACTTTGAGCATGCTTAAGACTTTTTTTTTTTTTTCCAAATGCTTGGTAATCTTTGAGTGGGCTCTTCTTTCCTTTTTATTTGTATTTATTGTGATTTATTTATTTTGGCCAGTACTTTTACAAAAACTGAATTTAACTCTGGAAATCATATTTTCCTAAACAACAAACAAAAAATGACAGAAGCCATTGTTGTAGGCTGTCTCTATGTTAGAGATTAACCTGGGGTTCAAGAAAGATCTTCTTAGGCCTTATCTGATCCTACAGGACTGTACCACAACTTTGCTAAATCAGCCAAATATGCAGTTGCTATTGAATGTCCTACTTCTTAAATATCTGATTCTGAGAAAGGGAGCAAAATGACAAATTCTTGAGGAAAAAAAATGTATATTATATATATCTATATGTACATATATATGTCTACTCATCTATCTATCTATCTATCTATCTATCTATCTATCTATCTATCTATCTATCTATCTATCTATCTATCCATCCATCCATCTATCTATCTATCTACATATCTATCTATCTTACAGTGCTGGGATGTGAACCCAAGGCCTTGCATGTACTACGCAAGCAGTATACCAATATAACACAGCTCCAGTGGTTGGTTTTGAGAGACAGAGATAGAGAAGAAAGAGTGAGAGGGAGAAAATTGCTAAGTTGCTCAGACTTTCTTAGAACTTATTGTATAGCCTAAGTCGGCCTGGAAGTATTGCCCGAAGCCTTCCAAATATAGAATTTATAGGCATGAAACACCATGACCAGATTTGCTTTGAACCTTTACAATTCAAGCAGTTAAAGGCACTTTTTTGTAAAGCCTGTTGGCCCAGGTTTGATTCCCCAGCACCCACAAGAAGCCAGTTGCACATAGTGCTGAATGTGTCTGTGTTTCACATGCAGTGGCTGTAGACCCTGGCACACCCAAGTCTCTCTCTCTTCCTCTTTCTCTCTCAATATATAAATATATTTTTAAAAATGTAACTATGGTCTGTCATGACGTAGTGGGGAGGAAGCATAAGCATTCACTCTTAACCTCTTCTTAACTATGTTGGCTTTTTGCTGTACTGTAGCAGAATAATTTTTGCATAAAGATTATTATGGTATATATCTCATATATATGATTATGGGGAAATATTAAAAAATTCAGATAAAAACAAAGAATGTAAGTAACACCTGTAATTCTTTTGTATCTAAATAGTTATTTTTATTTTTTATTTATTTACTTTTATGAACTTTAAAGAAGGACTTCACACCTCCTTATTCAATTTGTTACCATTCATTTTCATTGGCTGCGTGTAATCTCACTTTGAACTTTAAGTGTTTGATGTGTTTGGAAGAAGCAACACAGCATATATCTTTTAGAGGACCATTAGCAACTTCTTCCCTAGCACACATTCATTCACAGTTCAATCATAAATGTTTGTTAAACTCTACTTTGTTCCATGCATTCTGCTCCCTTTTGAGGATATAATAGTGATCAAAACCAGACGTGGTCCCTGCCCTCAAGGAGCTCTCAGTGGATTTGAAGAGCCTGACTTCAATCAAAAATGGCACAAATAAATGTAAATCTGCCACTGTAATAAATGCTCTGAGAGAAAGGAATGTGAGTTTGTAATAAGATTTGACCTAACTAGAATGGGCTTTCCCGGTGAGGTAATAAGTGAGCAAGTATTTGAGGGTAGACAAAACAGGGAGGAAGGACTCATGTAGGGAAAGGGAAGAACATGTACACATCCCAGGACAAGGAAGACATGGGGGCTAGAGGAATACCTCAGTGGTAGAGCAGGTGTTTAATATGTGCAAGGCCCTGTGTAGGGAGCCAGAAAAATGCTGGCATGGATAGGGTAGAGACAAGCACTAGGAGAGTGATAGAAGGTGAGGCTGGAGAGAAAGGTAGGGGCCAAAGCAGTCACAGCCCTCACAGCAAGAGCTTGTCTGGTACTCTCATGAGGCGCGAATAATTGAGTAGCATAAGCTAACAGGAAGAGTAGCAATAGGTTAGAGCGGGACCAGTGTGCTAGACAGGCCTGTCCAGTCACACTTTCTGCCAGGCAGGAAGTTTTGTCTGCACTGTCTGCTCTGATCGTCACTGCTCACTTGAAACCAAGCACTTCAAAAATGGCTAGTACAACTGAGGAATTGTGTGCCCAGTCGCAGTACTTTTAAAAGCCTCTATCTCCAGTGTCTAGTACAGCGGCTATTGGACTCCTGAAGTGTGCAAATACGGCTGAGGAACTGGATTTTAATTCTTACTTTATTTTTAAAAATGTAAATGTAAACAGCTACATGAGACTAGCAGCTACCATATTTGGACAAAGCAGTTCTGCTGTGGGCTCTGGCTTTACTCTGCAGTAAATCTGAATGACCAAAGGCTTCTAGCCAAACTGATATTTTGTTTGACTTTTAAGCAAAGTAAAATAGTTTCCTTTTCTGATAGGATAAAGAAGAGATAAAGGTACTTAAGAACTTACATAAATGCATCATTTTCTTGACTCACTTTTATTGTTATCTTGTGATGTATCAAATGACATTAAGTAGAGCCTATCAGGCTTTTTCTCTCCTGCCTCAGTTTTAAATATCTCTTCTTCCTTAAAGGCTGAATTTCATTATGTGTTAACTGAGGTAGGTATGTGACTAATATCTTCTCTGCAAACTCCAACCCCACATAAAACTGTTGCATTATTTGGGCAGGGGCCATGTCTGTCTTGTTCACACAGAGTCTCCAGGACATGGACTCATAGTAAGCCTTTAGTGAACATTTGATAACTGAATTAATGAATAATGAAATGAACAGCTATACAGTTGTCTCCTTTCTACTGTCCTTGTCTATCTGCTTGTTTATATTATCTAACACTCAGCTGGGCCATGCAGAGTCAGGGGCTCCCTTTAATCATCTACTCATCTCAGTTACTTAAACTCATTGATAAACACAAGCCTCCTATTTAATCACCTTAAAGTAAGAACGCAAAGAACTGACAAAAAGGTAGCCTGATGATAGGTTTGAATGTGAAATGATCCCATAGGCCCATGTGTTTGAGCACTTGATCCTGCTGATTTCAGAGTATATGTATATGTATATGTTTATGTTGAGTTTTTCTTTGAGACTCATTCTTCAGTTTTGGTTCTATGGCACATAAGAAAAAGAAAGTTCTCAGATACTTGGGTTGCTGGTGGGACTGTGTTCTTCACTATGTTAAGAGAATCCAGGGAGTGTTAGAACATCTTAGTACAATTTTCTGAAATAAAAAATTTCCATGGAGAGGGCTGGAGAGATAGCTTAGTGGTTAAGGCACTTACCTGGGAAGCTTAAGGACCCAGGTTCAAATCCTCAATACCCATGTAATCCAGATGCACAAGGTGGCACATGCATCTGGAGTTCTTTTGCAGTGGCTGGAGACCCTGACACACTCATTCTTTCTCTATCAAATAACTAAATAAAATATATTTTAAATTTTTCTATAGAGATATTTCATCACAAGAAATGTGTAGTGATCATTGAAATGGACATGGCTTCCATCCAGGGCTTCAATATTAACCTTCCCCCAACACAGTGTCACCTCCAGCATTGTACCATAGAGTTCTGTGCTTCGTGCTTCACCCTAGATCTTCTGAGACTCTCTGCTATTCACTTCCTTTTGGTGACATAAGAAGCAGTAAATGATTCACCTTTCTGAAGCTTACTAAATGGCTTCTACCAAATGATTCTATGCAGACTGTTGGTCATGCATGCAGGATGGCTGGTGTTTGAAGCCAGGTAAAACCACTGGTACCTATTCAGGTCACCACCGTGAGGGGCCTCCTAAAAGTAGACTGATTCCATTATCTTATCTGCTATCTTCTCTTGACAAAAGAAAAGACCTGAATCTGAAAGGAGGAACTTGTGTCCTAGGAAACTAGGCCATAGGAAATCACAGGTTGGTTTGTTCTTTCAATAGATCTGGAAAATTCCTTCAAATTCTAGAGTTTCATGTTTTTTCTAGGCATTTTTCCTTCTGCTTTGTCATTCTTGATAAACAAACAACATTATATAAAGAAGGGCTATAGGCAGCTCTGAAAGCACTCCAATTTCTCCAGGGGAGTAGTCTTAGGTGGCATGCTGACCACAGCTCTGAGAGCCACTCAGGTCTATTGAGGAGAGCTTGATCCTTTTGGATCATAATAACCTGTTAATTTCTCTTCCCATAGTTGCTCTCAGAATTTCTTATCTCTTGCCCTGTCAAAGCATCACACACACGCACACACACACACACACACACACACACACACACACACACACTTGACCAGTGCATTCAGTGGGGGGGGGGGTAAAGAAGACAATGTAATTTAAATAATGTGTCCCCCTGCTGAGCCTCTAATGGCCAAAGCTTTTGTTCTGCAGGCTGTGACTACATGTGATGGGCAGAAAGCTGCAGCATGTAATGGACAGGAAGCTACTGCATGTGATAGGCAGAAAGATGCTGCATGTGATGGACAAGAAGATGCTGCATGTGATGGGCAGGAAGATGCTGCATATGAAGGGCAGGAAGATGCTGCATGTGATGGGCAGGACGATGCTGCATGTGAAGGGCAGGAAGATGCTGCATGTGATGTGGAGGAAGATGCTGCATGTGAAGGGCAGGAAGATGCTGCATGTGATGTGGAGGAAGATGCTGCATGTGATGGGCAGGACGATGCTGCATGTGATGTGGAGGAAGATGCTGCATGTGAAGGGCAGGAAGATGCTGCATGTGATGTGAAGGAAGATGCTGCATGTGAAGGGCAGAAAGATGCTGCATGTGATGTGAAGGAAGATGCTGCATGTGAAGGGCAGGAAGATGCTGCATGTGATGTGGAGGAATATGCTGCATGTGATGTGGAGGAAGATGCTGCATGTGAAGGGCAGGAAGATGCTGCATGTGATGTGGAGGAAGATGCTGCATGTGAAGGCCAAGAAGACGCTTTTGGATGTGATGTGGAGGAAGACACTGCATGTGAAGGGCAAGAAGATGCTGCATGTGATGTAGAGGAAGATGCTGCATGTGAAGGGCAGGAAGATGCTGCATGTGAAGGGCAGAAAGATGCTGCATGTGATGTGGAGGAAGATGCTGCATGTGATGGGCAGGAAGATGCTGCATGTGAAGGGCAGGATGATGCTGCATGTGATGGACAAGAAGATGCTTTTGCATGTGATGGACAAGAAGATGCTTTTGCATGTGATGGACAAGAAGATGCTTTTGCATGTGATGGGCAGGAAGAAGCTGCATGTGATGGGCAGGAAACTTCAGTAACCCTTTGTTCCGTGTTCCTTTTTAGTCATTTAGATCCAACATAATAATCAAATATGCAGTTGCGTTTGCTTGCATACAACAGCTTTAATTTTCACCTATCTTTAATTTGAACTCCACAGGGGAAAAAAGAGAAGGAAGAGAGAAAGGGAAAATGGGAGTAAGGAAAAAAATTCCTTTGTGTTTTTACCTAGTGGACTGTGAAAATGGACAGTAATAAAAAAATGTAATATTTAATCTCATAGTTGCATCCCATTCAGAATACTGCCAAAGTAAGCCAGTGGAATCCCTTCTCAAAATACTCTCAAACCACGTAAGTTACGTCAGGCTCCAAAGCTTGAATGTAAATTAATGGGCATGAAAAAAAAATAGATGTAAGCATTTCAAATGGGTGGAAAAAGAACTATGCTTAGGGCTTAATGGGTTGCCCTGTTCAGAGAAGTACTATTATGCCACATCTGAACATTGCCAAAAAGAATGTGTTATACTTAGAGATTGTCATGAGTTTCTTCTGTAAAAAAAAAATAGGAAAAGTTTCATAGAGGGCGTGAATGATTACATTTAAGGATATATTTTCTCTCCAAATAAAAATGAACACATTGACAATGGTGTTTTGTCCTATTATTGATTTCCACACTATATTTAAAAGTTTCCCAGAACTTCAAAGGTTTCATTCCATGGAGTTCAAATAAATTTGCATCAGCAGCTTTGGTATTGATTATTCTGAAAAATATAGAAATACTTTACCTACTCTATTATTAGACTTGAGCAGTGACTTTGCAGAGGGTTTTTGCCTAATAGAAACAATATGGCCAATATTATTCAATTTATTAAAAAATAAAAGATCTGAAGAATTGCCTCTTTATGCCTGGTTTCACTTACTAATATGTTTCTTTCTGAGATAGGATCTTATTGTACAGCCCATTATGGCCTTGAACTTGTGGTCTTCCTATTGCTTTAGCCTCCTAAAGTGCTGGGATTAGACAGAAGTATGACATAGATTTTGAAGGCTCAAGCTAACCTTGATCCCAATCAATTTGGAGGTCCTTTGTCTGTTCTTATTAATGGAACTCTTGCAGGATACTTCCAGGGAGATTTGCGGTAGTCCACATTAGGCATTGGCTAGCATAGGATGGGTGCAAAGGGAGACCTCACTGAGGCTACTTGAGGTAGAAAATCCTTTGACTGTTCAGGATCTAGCTTCTTTTGGAAGATGTACCAATGAATCTGGGATCAAAACCAATTTCACAAGCTTGATCCAGTTGTAATATGGAAGTCCACCAGATTGTACTTGACTAATTAGAGATGTATTAAGAGGGTTTCCTTTCCCCAACATTATTGATTTTTCTTTCAAACACCCCAGTTTCACCAAAAAAACCTCTGGCATTTAAAAGTGTTCAATTTATTACAGCTCACTGATGCATGTAATCTTTGCTAACTGCATCCCATTTTCTCAGAATTTGATTTTTCAGGCCTTCTTATGTTCTGGATACATTTTAGATTTTAAGGGAAGTCAAAGATACACCCAAGACATACTGATACTGGAGATAAATTTAATAACTGTATTTTTTAGTTGCTTCCACTGGAAATATCTATGCCTACAAAAAATAGGTATAATTTTAAAAAATGGGTTCTATACAATTTAAGCCTACGTATGAGTCATGAGATTTATTTACGTCTTGAATCTATCTGTCCTAGAAAAAGTGATAAAATTAAGATGGATAAAAGCATTTGGAAATTTACAACATTGGGTAAAGCCTGTGATTATATCCCATAACTCAGGCAAAAGCTGTGACCCTGTGCTACCTCAGCTCTCTCTCCCTGTCTCATCATTTCACACTGCTCCATATCTCTTAGGATATTGAGGACAGATATCATAGCCTGTAACTTCTTATTAAAGTCAGGGCCATTTTATGTTTTCAACTTCCCTCATATGAGGAAAGATGCCAGACAGATGTATTAAATGATAAGCATCTCATCTTGGAGAATGAGATCTTTTCTCTTTGAATTTAAGACAACATAAGCATATATATTTAATTGAACATTTTCCTCTCTACTATCATTTCAATTATGTCTTCCCAAGAAATGAAAGCCTTGAGGAAAAAATATTACAGGCTACCTTGTTTACATGTCAGGTCATTCCAACTACTGTTATGTCACATATGCATTACAGATTTTATTTCTTTTCTTCTCAGTATTAAATGCATGATGTATTAGTAAGTCTCAGTTGTTGAAGTCACTTCCTCTGTACACAATCATGTAGATATTGAGAATGCATGCACCCTTTAGAATTAGACAATCTCAGTTAAATCCTGGCTCTATCCTTGACCAACTCTATGACCTTGGCCATACTAAGTCATGTTTGCATTTGTAAAATGAGCATATGGGGACAATGACACCTAGCACATAGCATCACATGAGTGAAAGGAAATTTTGTAGCATGTCATAGGTCTGTTTTCCAGGAAAGTAGATACTAAAGTAGAAAAGTCAAGATTCAGGGTAGGGGGTTTTGTTTCTTTTTGCAGTGCTGGGAGCCTATATTGGATTCTTATGTATGCTAAGCAAGTGCTTGGCCACTCAACAAAATCACCAAGCCTTGTATTTTTCTTGAGACAGGATCTTACTCTAAGCCCAATCTGGATTCTGAATACTCCTGCCTCTGCTTCCCCAGCTGCGATTACAGGTGTGCACGACCGTGCCTGGAAATCAAGGTGTTTGTAGTCCTGGAACCAACACTGTAGAAGAGGAGTTGTGGTGCCTTCTCAACAAAGTCATCGGCCAACTCTATAGCTGATAGCTGAGGGCAGTCTTCTCGAGGGAAGTAAGGCCTGTGGGGGATCTGGGTGGCATATCACACAGTGTCTACTAGAAGGTTTAGTATGAGCTCAGTAATAGTAGCTCTATAATATTGCCCGTATGTATTTAGCTACTAGTCTTCTCTGCTTTCAACATTCCACACAAATGTTCCCAGTACATATGTGGAGAACAAGGGGCAGTATAATATTGGGCTAAGGGCATGGTTCTGGAAATGTATTTCTGGGTTCTAATCCCAATTCTCTAAATAGCACCTGAATGACTGGAAGTATGTTAGTCTCTCTGTGCCTCTGTTTCTTCTGATGAATTGAAATAATAGTAGTATCTTTTCTCATAAGGTTATTATAAATATTAAGTATGTTAATGCTTGTATCTTGAAGTATTAACTTGATATCAAGTTAATACTTACATCTTGCTTGGCACATAATAAGCACTCTGCCAGTACAGGTGCTTATCCTTATTATAATTTTCTTTCTTCTGTCAATCAAATTAAACATATCATCAGAAAGTACTTGAGAATACAGCAATTGTGGGTTAAATCCCAGCTCTGTTACCAACCAACTAAGTGATCAATATTATTTAATATGTTACCTCAGTGTTCTCATCTGACAAATAGAAAGAAGGGTTCCTGCTTTAAAGGAAATAGTAAATATATGAAAGTATTAAGAAGAAATATTATAGTTTTCTTTTCAGAAATATAGAAATCCTATCCTATCTGTTACTGTGCACAGTAACTTGCAGAGCATAAGTACTCATATCTTACTTTTTAAGCCTGTAATGAATGTTTTATTATTTTTTTTCCTTTTTAACCTTTATTTTCCATTCCACCTGGCCTGTTGTGCCTTTGTTCTTCTCTTTCTTTCCTCTTCCTTGATTGCTTGTAAGGTATTGAGTATTGTGGGGGGGGGGGCATCATTGAACCATCCTCTAATGGTCTTTAAAAGTATCTTTTTATTCTGGAGGTGAATACAGCAGACAAGTGATTAAACATTATCTTTGGATACAGAAAGGCTCTTGCTTCTGAGAGGCAGTTCTTCTCCATAGAGAAGTGGACTAAAATGAAGCCTGAACACAGCATGGATGACAAAAAAGAGTGACGAATCTCCAGCTTTAAGAGGTTGAAAAAAAAAAACAAAAAACCAAAAACATAAAAACATAGTGTTCACTTATTTGAGTGGGTGTATGCCTGTATTTTCAATCAAAGGTAAGAGGAAATGCTAATTTAGTCCCTTCTAGGTCCACAGTTTTCTGATTGTGTTAGCCCCAAATATTTAAATGTAATTATGACCCGTAGTTGTGGACCTGACTCATGCTATGTCCTGTTGATGCCCTGTCACCTTCCCTGACTTTGGAATGGCTGGTCCACTTCACCAACTCATTAGCAAGAGATCTGGGCTTGGCACAGCCACCTATCATTTGTATAGACATCCAAGCTGGCTCTCTTCAGAACAGGGCATAATACTAAATAGCTCAAGGTTTCTTTACAACCCAGAGAAATAAAAACACTGAATACCCAGGCATGTTGGTGCATGCCTTTAATACAGCATATAAGAAGCAGAGGTAGGAGTATTTCTGTGAGTTTGAGGCCAACCTGAGACTACATAGTGAATTACAGGTCAGCCTGGTCTAGTGCAAGACCCTGTCTTGAAAAACATAAAAAGAAAAATAAATAAATTAAGCATATTCAGCTTATTCACACATACAGGGACTTTATATTGTTTTAGGTAAAATTCTGCTAAGTATTGTATGATACTAAGTCATTACTTCGACAGGAATTTGATAATAGTGGTCTGGGGGGATTAAAGTAGGGTCTCCCTCTAGCCTGGGCTAACCTGGAATTTCCTATTATAGTCTCAGGCTATCCTGGAACTCATGGTGAGCCTCCTACCTCTACCTCCTGAGTGCTGGGATTAAAGGCGTGCACCACCACACCTGAAAGTAATGGTCTTTATAATGAGTTATATAGAAAATATCTCAATAAACAAAAACTGAAGGAAAAGGAACATTTTTATTTCAGGTTTATTCCAGGATGAAAGTGGCTTAAAATAGGGCTGGAGAGATGGCTTAACAGTTAAGTGCTTGCTTGTGAAGCCTCAGGACCCCAGTTCAAGGCTCTATTCCTCAATACCCACATAAGCCAGATGCACAAGGTGGCACATGCATCTGGAGTTCATTTGCAGTGGCTGGGGGCCCAGATGCACCCACTTTTTCTCTCTCTCCCTCCCTCTTTCTCTCTGTGTCTGTCAATCTCAAATAAATCAATAAAAATAAACAACAAAAACTATTTGGGAACGTGGCTTAAAATGTAACAAACATCTATGGAAATAAAGAAGGCAAATCTGGAATCTTAAAAAATTGGTCTTTTAAGGGTATTATTATACTGTGATATAGGAAGTAACACAGCTTTAAGTATAGCCATGATAGATATACTAAAGCTTCACTTTTGGGGCTGGAGAGATGGCTTGGTGGTTAAGGCACTTGCCTGAAAAGCCAAAGGACCCAGTTTCAACAAACAGGACCCACATAAGCCAGATGTACAAGGGGGTGCACCCATCTGGAGTTCATTTACAGTGGCTAGAGGCCCTGGCACACCCATTCTCTCTCTCTCTGCCCATTTTTTTTTTATCTCTCTCAAATAAATAAATGAAAATAAAATATAAATTTTGGGTTGGAGAGATGGTTTAGCAGTTACGGCACTTGCCTGCAAAGCCTAAGGAACCAGGTTTGATTCTTCAGGTCCCACATAAGCGAGATGCACATGGTCACACATGTGTCTGGGGTTTGTTTGCTGTTGCTAGAAGCCCTGGCATGCCCATTCTCACTGTCTCTCTCTCTCTCCCTCTCTCTCTGACTCTAATAACTAAATAAATAAATGAAAACAAAATCTTTTTTTATGCAAAAACAAAGAGCATTTATTCTGCAGAATCAACCAGCATGCGGGGGTCAACCATTCAGACAAAATGGTGACTGAAAACAAAATCTTTTAAAAAATAATAATAATATCCTCAGATTCCATACATACTAGTTATCATACATTAAATATATAAAACATAAGACTGTCTCTTATATCTCAGGCTGACTTCAACGTCTCTTGTATCTTAGGCTGACCCTAAACTTACTATGTAGCTGAAAACCTTGAACTCCAGACCCTCCTGCCGCACTCCTGAATGATGGGACTAAAGGTGTGTATCACCAAGCCCAGTTTGAACATGACACATTTTCTGGCAAATTCCTGAAGGTGTCTGCATCATATCTATTTCACTGCTTTTAGTAATTTCTCTTTGGTTTCTTTCTAATTAGCACACTGAGGAAACAACCTATGGCCTATTGATGTATACACACACACACACTCACACACACTTCTGTACATGTGAGGAATGCATGTTTGTACACCAACAGCGTGAATAACCAATAGCACAAACAAGCAGGGAATCCACCTAGCATGAAACCAGCCTTCTCTGTCACTTCTGCCAGTGCCCAGGAGACATAACAGAGCAAGTGGTAGATTAAGCACAAGTGCTACTCTCATTGATAGACTAACAAACTCCTCCAGAGAGATAGAAGTAGACATCGAGGAGACTCAAAACTCATCAAAGCAAGCCAGCTGCAGTGGCACATACCCAGCACTCCGGAGGCAGAGGTAGATGGATGGCTGTGAGTTCGAGGCCACCCTGAGACTACATAGTGAATTCCAGGTCAGTCTGGGTTAGTGTGAGACCCTACCTTGAAAAACTAAAAAAAAAAAAAAGAAGGAAAGAAAGAAAGAAAATTTCATCAAAGCAGAAAATCAGAGGATGTAGAGAGCTCATCACTAAAGACGACTCTAAACAAGCCTGTCAAGGCTCACAGAACATTGTTGAAGATAGGGTAGAAAGAAGATTACAAGAGCCACAGGGGTGCAAAAGAGTACCTTGGGAAATTTCTGTTCCCCCCCGAGACTGACTCATGCGTTCATGACCCCACATTCAATAGGAATAACTCCTCAGTGAAATGGGGTTTGGGGAGAGAGAAGGTAAGGGTGTATAATCCAATGGCAATATGTTCATACAGTAAAGTTCACAATCAATTTTAAAAAGGAATTGTCTCACTCTTCCAAAAGTTATAGTATTGGAATATATAAACAAGATAATATAGAACAAAATACAATTTTGTAATAGAAGTTTACAGTAGAAACAAGGTCCTCGTTGAGTTTCATGGGAGAGGCAGTAGTTCAGATGGATCCTGATGGATGTGATTAAGAAAATATGACAGAGAAAGACATAACAAGCAGAAGGAAAATTAAAACCAACTACCCCAAATCAAAAGTCATTGGTTCTATAAAAGAATGGTAAACAGTAGAAGAAAGAGAGAACGAACTAGCAAACTAGATCTGTAGAGCTCCAGTCCCTGTGCAATAATGTCAGAGCTGAAACCCATCCTTGGCCAAGTGGTAGCACCCTGTGTCTTGGTTACCTCTTCTGCAAAATGAGGTTGACGTTTGCACCTGCCACATGTGGCTGATAAGAAAAATGTATGTCCAATGCATTTGAAACGATGCCTGGCACAAAGCGTGTGTGTGTGTGTGTGTGTGTGTGTGTGTGTGTGTGTATGAGTAGAGAATCTTTCCTGTTAAATGGTAGCCATTGATGGTTTTTGAGTGAGAGGAAGAGAAGATAGGAGCTATGCTTGGATCCTGGCAGTGCTGTGTACAATTGATCTGACACTAGCTACAAGAAAAATCTTGCAAAGGAGAAATGATGATGTGGATGAGGGCATTGGTTATGGGAGTGAACATGAGAAGAAAAGAGATACTGTAGAGTCCCTATGACATTCACATAGAAAAGGTACCTTCTTAAATAATACAAGTCATTTAGAAATAGGTCTACTGACAAAGGTGGAGGATTTGGGGTAAAAACAATTTAAAATAATGGAAGAGATAGATTTAAAAATAAAACATGAGCTGGACATGGTGGCACATGCCTTTAATCCCAGCACTTGGGAGGCAGAAGTAGGAAGATCACTGAGTTTGAGGCCAGTTTGAGACTACATAGTGAATTCCAGGTCAACCTGGGTTAGAGCAAGACTCTATCTCAAAAAAAAAAAAAGATTTAAAAAAATAAGCTGGGCATGGTGGTACATGCTTTTAATTTCAGCACTTGTGAGGTAGAAATAGGAGGATTGTCATGAGTTTGAGGCTACCCTGGGACTTTAAAGTGAATTCCAGGTCAGCCTGGCCTAGAGTGAAACCCTACCTCAAAAACAAAACAAAACCCTTCAGCTGGAAAGATGGCTCAGTGGGTAACGGTGCATGAGGGCCTGAGAGGGCCTGAGATAGGCTTAGTTCAGTGCCCAGCACCCACATAAAAATCTGGACATGACTACATACTCATACAACCCCAGTCCTGTTATGGGTAGAGACAGGAGAATCACTGGGGCTCCCCGGTCAGTTATTCTGGCCAAAAGCTACCTTTCTGAGTTCAGTGAGAAATTCTAACTCAAGGAATCAAGTACTAGAGTGCTAGGGCACCCAATTGGCAGAGGAGGACACCTGTCATCCTCCTCTGGCTTCTATACATGCATACACAGGGTATGTGTATCTGCACAGACACATATATAGCCACACCACACATACTACATACACACATATGCTAAAAGAAAGCAAGACAATACATTTTGTTCCATGGCTTGTTAAACTGATAGTAAAAGCAATCCAAAAGACATCTGGTAAAATAAATGTATAATTTTCCCTAGGTTATTACTATGTTGGCTAAATGTTATTATAATTATTTAAGCATAAGCAGTGTTGCATAAAAATGCACATATTATCTCTCCTTAATGAAAAAGAATAATAAACTCAAAATATAAGTCATCAGTATACAATGCTAATTTTCTGAATGCATACTTCTAAAATGGAGATAAAATATATTTGAAGATTAAGGACCAGAATTTGACCCTTTATTTTACCTGGGATGCTGCCTGTCTTGTTGGTTTTCTTTGTTTCTATTACTCTTTGTTCTTTTAAAAAATATTTTATTTATTTATTTGTAACCAGAGAGAAGGGGGAGAAAGAGGGAGAAGGAGAGGGAAACAGAGACAGAATGAGCACACCAGGACTTTTAGCCACTACAAATGAACTCCAGATGCATGTACTACTTTGTGTATCTGACTTTACATGGGTACTGGGGAATCAAATCTGGGTCGTTAGGCTTTTCAGGCAAACACCTAAGCCACCTCTCCAGTCCTCCTCTTTTTACTTATTTTCTATGTTTAAAAACTGTTTCTTGCCGGGCGTGGTGGCGCACGCCTTTAATCCCAGCACTCAGGAGGCAGAGGTAGGAGGATCGCCATGAGTTCAAGGCCACCCTGAGATGACAGAGTTAATTCCAGGTCAGCCTGGACCAGAGTGAGACCCTACCTCAAAAAACCAAAAAAAAAAAAAAAAAAACAAAAACAAAAACCTGTTTCTTGAAAACAATAAGGGAAGGGAATAAAAGCCAGTACTTATTTGCCTAGGTACTACTAATGTAGAGTGGAGACTTCTTATATACTTGGCTAATCTCTAAGAGGTTGCCCAGTTCTTTAAAGAGAGATTGCTGCACGACTATTTTCCATATGCCACTGGCATTCCTGATACTATTAGAGTTCATGAAGAGTTTCCTTACCATATAGTTCCCCTGTGCACAATTCATCATGTACTGCCCAATGTGCTGATATGATCAGCTTTCCCTTATCACCTTGCACCTGCTCTGGCATGGTGATAAGCAGAATTTTGTGTAATGAATTAATATTACATTTTACTTAAAACACTCCTTTTCTAGGTAAATGTGATACATTGTAAGTTTTAAGGGTGAAATTTCTAGAAAGGCCTTCAAGAGAAGCATGT